>NC_056434.1:77273382-77563382 GCF_018296145.1 Oncorhynchus tshawytscha | reverse complement strand
GTTCAGCCAGTAAGTGCAGGCTACGGTACTGGCTACTGCTGCTGGGTAAATGCATACTGTACAGTCAGTCCCTTGAGGATTTCACACAGTTTTTTGTGATAGTTGCAGCCAAAAATGCTTGATTTTGATTTTGCTGTGGTAATTCTGACATTTTGCATGTCAATTTGCGATTTTCATCAAATTTTTCAAGAAATGTGGAACGAGTGAAAAGTTAGTTGACGTTGAGCTTGATTGAACCATTTCATGCAGTCAAAGTGCGGTGATTGGTTAACATTGCTAGCCCTCTTTTTGTAGTGCAGTGGTCAGACAGTTTTATGTGGTAATATTGGGGTGATTAGGAATTTGATATGCATATCATACATGGAACTATAGTAATGGAAGTGTCACTCTGCAGTAAGTCCTGAAGCAGTGCTGTGAAACCAGGAAGAGGGAAGGGATTGGAATGCCTCAGGGGCTTTATGGGACACTGGAAATGGCTATTTAGCTGGTCCCATCTATTTAGCACATCCCATCTATTTAGCTGGTCCCATCTGTTTAGCACATCCCATCTATTTAGCACATCCCATCTATTTAGCACATCCCATCTATTTAGCACATCCCATCTATTTAGCTGGCCCCATCTGTTTAGCACATCCCATGTATTTAGCACATCCCGTCTATTTAGCACATCCCATCTGTTTAGCACATCCAATCTGTTTAGCACATCCCATCTGTTTAGCACATCCCATCTGTTTAGCACATCCCATCTATTTAGCACATCCCATCTATTTAGCACATCCCATCTATTTAGCACATCCCATCTATTTAGCTGGTCCCATCTGTTTAGCACATCCTATCTATTTAGCCTGTCCCATCTGTTTAGCACATCCCATCTATTTAGCTGGTCCCATCTATTTAGCTGGTCCCATCTATTTAGCTGGTCCCATCTGTTTAGCACATCCCATCTATTTAGCACATCCCATCTATTTAGCACATCCCATCTGTTTAGCTGGTCCCATCTGTTTAGCACATCCCATCTGTTTAGCACATCCCGTCTATTTAGCACATCCCATCTGTTTAGCACATCCCATCTATTTAGCACATCCCGTCTATTTAGCACATCCCATCTATTTAGCACACCCCATCTATTTAGCACATCCCGTCTATTTAGCACATCCCATCTGTTTAGCACATCCCATCTATTTAGCACATCCCATCTATTTAGCACATCCCATCTATTTAGCACATCCCGTCTATTTAGCATAATCCATCTGTTTAGCACATCCCATCTATTTAGTACATCCCATCTGTTTAGCACATCCCGTCTATTTAGCACATCCCGTCTATTTAGCACATCCCGTCTATTTAGCACATCCCATCTATTTAGCACATCCCATCTATTTAGCTGGTCCCATCTGTTTAGCACATCCCATCTATTTAGCTGGTCCCATCTGTTTAGCACATCCCGTCTATTTAGCACATCCCGTCTATTTAGCACATCCCGTCTATTTAGCACATCCCATCTATTTAGCACATCCCATCTATTTAGCTGGTCCCATCTATTTAGCTGGTCCCATCTATTTAGCTGGTCCCATCTATTTAGCACATTCCATCTATTTAGCACATTCCATCTGTTTAGCACATTTCATCTATTTAGCACATTTCATCTATTTAGCACATCCCATCTATTTAGCACATCCCGTCTATTTAGCACATCCCATCTGTTTAGCTGGTCCCATCTATTTAGCACATCCCATCTGTTTAGCACATCCCGTCTATTTAGCACATCCCGTCTATTTAGCACATCCCGTCTATTTAGCACATCCCGTCTATTTAGCACATCCCATCAATTTAGCTGGTCCCATCTGTTTAGCACATCCCATCTATTTAGCTGGTCCCATCTGTTTAGCACATCCCGTCTATTTAGCACATCCCATCTATTTAGCTGGTGCCATCTGTTTAGCACATCCCATCTATTTAGCTGGTCCCATCTATTTAGCACATTCCATCTATTTAGCACATTCCATCTGTTTAGCACATCCCATCTATTTAGCACATTTCATCTATTTAGCACATCCCGTCTATTTAGCACATCCCATCTGTTTAGCTGGTCCCATCTATTTAGCACATCCCGTCTATTTAGCACATCCCATCTATTTAGCTGGTGCCATCTGTTTAGCACATCCCATCTATTTAGCTGGTCCCATCTATTTAGCACATTCCATCTATTTAGCACATTCCATCTGTTTAGCACATCCCATCTATTTAGCACATTTCATCTATTTAGCACATCCCGTCTATTTAGCACATCCCATCTGTTTAGCTGGTCCCATCTATTTAGCACATCCCATCTATTTAGCACATTCCATCTGTTTAGCACATCCCATCTGTTTAGCACATCCCGTCTATTTAGCACATCCCATCTATTTAGCACATCCCGTCTATTTAGCACATCCCATCTTTTTATCCCATCCCATCTGATGTGGGCAGACTGGTCAGGGATAGATGCCTACACCAGTTAGTATGTGAGTGCATGTGGGTGTGTGTTTGTGCATAGGTGTGTTTTTCAGTTTGTGTTTGAATGTGTCAGTGTGTGATACATTAACTACCTTGTCATGTGCCCAGGAACCATCACTCTCCTCCTCTGAATATTCTAAAATACTAGACGCATTTAAAAGTGCATATATAGTCAGATGTTAACCCAGTAACATCCTAACTTCAAAGACTAACGACATAGTCCCAGTCTGGTTAATGTGGAGAGGATTATTCTGTGATGTAGAAAACAGTCAGAATTGTCACACTGTGTTATCACTTAGAAACATGTATAGTATGTATGATGATGCTGGACAATACAGTTTTGTGTAGATTCGTTTTTCCCTGGGTACTACGCTTTCATGTGTGTGTCACTGGAAGTTCTGGGAGGTTTGTGAGAAAAGGGTCAGAGAAGATCAGAGAGATCGCTGGGAGTGCAAATGCACACTACACACTAGAGGGAAAGGAAGAGAATGGGTAGATAAAATCCTCTCTGAATGAAACAGACTATTTCACCCTCCTTCCCTTGCTTTATTTTCTCTCGCTCGCTCTCTCTCTGTCTCGCTCTCTCTCTCTCTCTGCCTCTCTGTCTCTCTCTGCCTCGCTCTCTCTCTCTCTGTCTCGCTCTCTCGCTCTCTCTCTGCCTCTCTGCCTCTCTGCCTCTCTGTCTCTCTCTCTGCCTCGCTCTCTCTCTCTCTGCCTCTGTCTCTCTCTCTCTCTGTCTCTCTCTGTCTCTCTCTCTCTCTGCCTCTCTCTGTCTCTCTCTCTCTGTCTCTCTCTGTCTCTCTCTCTGTCTCTCTCTCTCTCTCTCTCTCTCTCTGTCTCTCTGTCTCTCTCTCTCTCTCTGTCTCTCTCTCAGCCTCTCTCTCTCTCTCTCTCTCTCTGCCTCTCTCTGTCTCTCTCTGTCTCTCTCTCTGTCTCTCTCTCTCTCTGTCTCTCTCTCTCTCTGTCTCTCTCTCTGTCTCTCTCTCTCTGTCTCTCTCTCTTTCTCTCTCTCTCTCTCTGTCTCTCTCTCTCTCTTTCTCTCTCTGTCTCTCTCTTTCTCTCTCTGCCTCTGTCTCTCTCTCTGTCTCTCTCTGCATCTCTTTGTCTCCCTCTGCATCTCTTTGTCTCCCTCTGTCAATTCAATTCAATTCAATTCAAGGGCTTTATTGGCATGGGAAACATGTGTTAACATTGCCAAAGCAAGTGAGGTAGACAACATACAAAGTGAATATATAAAGTGAAAAACAACAAAAATTAACAGTAAACATTACACATACAGACGTTTCAAAACAGTAAAGACATTACAAATGTCATATTATATATATATACAGTGTTCTAACAATCTCTCTGTCTTTCTCTCTGTCAATTCAATTCAATTTTCAATTCAAGTGCTTTATTGGCATGGGAAACATGTGTTAACATTGCCAAAGCAAGTGAGGTTAATAATATATAAAGTGAATATATAAAGTGAAATAAACAATAAGAATTAACAGTAAACATTACACATACAGAAGTTTCAAAACAACAAAGACATTACAAATGTCATATTATGTATATGTACAGTGTTTTAACAATGTACAAATGGTTAAAGGACACAAGATAAAGTAAATAAGCATAAATATGGGTTGTATTTACAATGGTGTGTGTTCTTCACTGGTTGCCCTTTTCTCGTGGCAACAGGTCACAAATCTTGCTGCTGTGATGGCACACTGTGGAATTTCACCCAGTAGATATGGGAGTTTATCAAAATTGGATTTGTTTTTGAATTCTTTGTGGATCTGTGTAATCTGAGGGAAATATGTCTCTCTAATATGGTCATACATTGGGCAGGAGGTTAGGAAGTGCAGCTCAGTTTCCACCTCATTTTGTGGGCAGTGAGCACATAGCCTGTCTTCTCTTGAGAGCCATGTCTGCATACGGCGGCCTTTCTCAATAGCAAGGCTATGCTCACTGAGTCTGTACATAGTCAAAGCTTTCCTTAATTTTGGGTCAGTCACAGTGGTCAGGTATTCTGCCGCTGTGTACTCCCTGTTTAGGGCCAAATAGCATTCTAGTTTGCTCTGTTTTTTTGTTAATTCTTTCCAATGTGTCAAGTAATTATCTTTTTGTTTTCTCATGATTTGGTTAGGTCTAATTGTGCTGCTGTCCTGGGGCTCTGTAGGGTGTGTTTGTGTTTGTGAACAGAGCCCCAGGACCAGCTTGCTTAGGGGACTCTTCTCCAGGTTCATCTCTCTGTAGGTGATGGCTTTGTTATGGAAGGTTTGGGAATCGCTTCCTTTTAGGTGGTTATAGAATTTGACTGCTCTTTTCTGGATTTTGATAATTAGTGGATATCGGCCTAATTCTGCTCTCTGTCTCTCTTTCTGTCTCTTTCTCTCTCTCTCTCTCTCTCTCTCTCTCTCTCTCTCTCCCTCTCCTGTCTCTCCTTGTCTCTCTCTGTCTCTCTCTGTCTCTCTCTCACCCTGTCTCTCTCCCTGTCTCTCTCCCTGTCTCTCTCCCTGTCTCTCTCTCTTTCTCTCTCTCTCTCTCTCTCTCTCTCTCTCTCTCTCTCTCTCTCTCTCTCTCTCTCTGTCTCTGTCTCTGTCTCTCTCTGTCTCTGTCTCCCTGCCTTCTTGCTTCAACCCTCTCTCCTCACCTCCACCTTGCCCAGACAGCTGCTGGGCTGAAGCATGACAGCATAGAGAGGTGAAAATTCTCCTCTCCTCCCCCCAACCTCCCTTACCTATCCTCTTTCCCTGTTAGATCTCAGCCCCACCTCCTCTACAACCCAATCTCTGTCAGACTGCCTTTCTCTCCTTCAGGCAGTTACATTTGGAAACCTGTGTACCATCTTGTTTGACGGACACAGATCTACTAGCTATTCGGGGCTTTGATTTGAGAGAGAGAAGGAAACTTGTTAGACCGGGAGGAATTAGCAGGCTGTTGGATCGATTGTTCCCTCCAATAGGTTTTCCAGCAGAGCCCAGCTGACCTCCTGTTTCTCCTAAGAGGATACGTGATATTTCAGAGGTGCTGAATATGCCGCTGTGCTGTGGATAGATGAATAGGGAGATAACCATTTGAATGGCACACAGTGTCACAGAGATGAGCTAGGGACTGCTTTAGAACTAGTATCACTGACAGCACCCAGCTAAATATGTCTTTCCCTCTGTCACTCTTTCCCCTTAAACATACAAGCACACATTATCTCTATCTCTCACTCACTCACTCACTCACTCACTCACTCTATCACTCATGCTCACTCACTCTATCACTCACTCCATCACTCACTTACTCACTCTATCACTCACTCACTCACTCAATCAATCACTCACTCACTCTATCACTCTATCACTCACTCGATCACTCACTCTATCACTCACTCACTCTATCACTCACTCACTCTCACTCACTCTATCACTCAATCACTCACTCTATCACTCACTTACTCACTCTCACTCACTCTAACACTCTATCACTCACTCTATCACTCACTCTATCACTCACTCTATCACTCACTCTCTCACTCACTCTATCACTCACTCTCACTCAATCACTCACTCATTCTATCACTCACTCTATCACTCACTCAATCACTCACTCACTATCACTCACTCTATCACTCACTCTATCACTCACTCTCTCACTCACTCTATCACTCACTCTCACTCAATCACTCACTCATTCTATCACTCACTCTATCACTCACTCTATCACTCACTCTATCACTCACTCTATCACTCACTCACTCTATCACTCACTCTATCACTCTCTATCACTCACTCACTATATCACTCAGTATATCTCTCACTCACTCACTATATCTCACTATCTCTCATTCACTCTCTCTCTGCCTCTCGCTTTCTTTGTTTTTCAGTTTCTCTCTTTCTCGCTTATTTTATTCCTCTCCTTTTCTCTCCTGTTTCCCCTGAAGCCCAAGTCTTTCTGAGAGAGTGCTGTCAGCTCATCATGCAGGTATAATAAACTAGCTGAAATACGAGCAGGTGTTAAAGTGACTGCAGCAGGAAGCCTGTAAAAGACGGTAGAAGTTAAGCACTTTGCAAGGCAGCGGGTTCTCATGCTGGGAAAAGCTGCTTATATTACATTTAGAGGAGCCTTAAAAGCCACCAGTACTGGGAAAATAGTAGCAGCTTATAAGTTCAGCCAGTAAGTGCAGGCTACGGTACTGGCTACTGCTGCTGGGTAAATGCATACTGTACAGTCAGTCCCTTGAGGATTTCACACAGTTTTTTGTGATAGTTGCAGCCAAAAATGCTTGATTTTGATTTTGCTGTGGTAATTCTGACATTTTGCATGTCAATTTGCGATTTTCATCAAATTTTTCAAGAAATGTGGAACGAGTGAAAAGTTAGTTGACGTTGAGCTTGATTGAACCATTTCATGCAGTCAAAGTGCGGTGATTGGTTAACATTGCTAGCCCTCTTTTTGTAGTGCAGTGGTCAGACAGTTTTATGTGGTAATATTGGGGTGATTAGGAATTTGATATGCATATCATACATGGAACTATAGTAATGGAAGTGTCACTCTGCAGTAAGTCCTGAAGCAGTGCTGTGAAACCAGGAAGAGGGAAGGGATTGGAATGCCTCAGGGGCTTTATGGGACACTGGAAATGGCTATTTAGCTGGTCCCATCTATTTAGCACATCCCATCTATTTAGCTGGTCCCATCTGTTTAGCACATCCCATCTATTTAGCACATCCCATCTATTTAGCACATCCCATCTGTTTAGCACATCCCATCTATTTAGCACATCCCATCTATTTAGCACATCCCATCTATTTAGCTGGCCCCATCTATTTAGCACATCCCATCTATTTAGCACATCCCATCTATTTAGCTGGCCCCATCTGTTTAGCACATCCCATCTATTTAGCACATCCCGTCTATTTAGCACATCCCATCTGTTTAGCACATCCCATCTGTTTAGCACATCCCATCTATTTAGCACATCCCATCTATTTAGCACATCCCATCTATTTAGCTGGTCCCATCTGTTTAGCACATCCCATCTATTTAGCTGGTCCCATCTGTTTAGCACATCCCATCTGTTTAGCACATCCCATCTATTCAGCTGGTCCCATCTGTTTAGCACATCCCATCTGTTTAGCACATCCCATCTATTTAGCACATCCCATCTATTTAGCACATCCCGTCTATTTAGCACAATCCATCTGTTTAGCACATCCCATCTATTTAGCACATCCCATCTGTGTAGCACATCCCGTCTATTTAGCACATCCCGTCTATTTAGCACATCCCATCTATTTAGCACATCCCATCTATTTAGCACATCCCATCTATTTAGCTCGTCCCATCTGTTTAGCACATCCCATCTGTTTAGCACATCCCATCTGTTTAGCACATCCCATCTATTTAGCACATCCCATCTATTTAGCACATCCCGTCTATTTAGCACATCCCATCTATTTAGCACATCCCATCTACTTAGCACATCCCATCTATTTAGCTCGTCCCATCTATTTAGCTGGTCCCATCTGTTTAGCACATCCCATCTATTTAGCACATCCCATCTATTTAGCACTTTCCATCTATTTAGCACATTCCATCTGTTTAGCACTTCCCATCTGTTTAGCACTTCCCATCTGTTTAGCACTTCCCATCTGTTTAGCACATCCCATCTGTTTAGCACATCCCGTCTATTTATCACATCCCATCTATTTAGCACTTTCCATCTATTTAGCACATTCCATCTGTTTAGCACATTCCATCTGTTTAGCACATTCCATCTGTTTAGCACATCCCATCTATTTAGCACATTCCATCTATTTAGCACATTCCATCTATTTAGCACATCCCATCTATTTAGCACATTCCATCTGTTTAGCACTTCCCATCTGTTTAGCACATCTCCCGTCTATTTAGCACATCCCATCTATTTAGCTGGTCCCATCTATTTAGCACATCCCGTCTATTTAGCACTTTCCATCTATTTAGCACATTCCATCTGTTTAGCACTTCCCATCTATTTAGCACATCCCATCTATTTAGCACTTTCCATCTATTTACCACATTCCATCTGTTTAGCACATTCCATCACATTCCATCTGTTTAGCACATTCCATCTGTTTAGCACATCCCATCTATTTAGCACATTCCATCTATTTAGCACATCCCATCTATTTAGCTGGTCCCATCTGTTTAGCACATCCCATCTATCTAGCTGGTCCCATCTGTTTAGCACCTCCCGTCTATTTAGCACATCCCATCTATTTAGCTGGTCCCATCTATTTAGCACATCCCGTCTATTTAGCACTTTCCATCTATTTAGCACATTCCATCTGTTTAGCACTTCCCATCTATTTAGCACATCCCATCTATTTAGCACTTTCCATCTATTTAGCACATTCCATCTGTTTAGCACTTCCCATCTGTTTAGCACTTCCCATCTGTTTAGCACATCCCATCTGTTTAGCACATCCCGTCTATTTATCACATCCCATCTATTTAGCACTTTCCATCTATTTAGCACATTCCATCTGTTTAGCACATTCCATCTGTTTAGCACATTCCATCTGTTTAGCACATCCCATCTATTTAGCACATTCCATCTATTTAGCACATCCCATCTATTTAGCACTTTCCATCTATTTAGCACATTCCATCTGTTTAGCACATCCCATCTGTTTAGCACATCCCATCTATTTAGCACATCCCATCTATTTAGCACATTCCATCTATTTAGCACATCCCATCTATTTAGCACTTTCCATCTATTTAGCACATTCCATCTGTTTAGCACTTCCCATCTGTTTAGCACTTCCCATCTGTTTAGCACATCCCATCTGTTTAGCACATCCCGTCTATTTATCACATCCCATCTATTTAGCACTTTCCATCTATTTAGCACATTCCATCTGTTTAGCACATTCCATCTGTTTAGCACATCCAAATCAAATCAAATCAAATTTATTTATATAGCCCTTCGTACATCAGCTGATATCTCAAAGTGCTGTACAGAAACCCAGCCTAAAACCCCAAACAGCAAGCAATGCAGGTGTAGAAGCACGGTGGCTAGGAAAAACTCCCTAGAAAGGCCAAAACCTAGGAAGAAACCTAGAGAGGAACCAGGCTATGTGGGGTGGCCAGTCCTCTTCTGGCTGTGCCGGGTGGAGATTATAACAGAACATGGCCAAGATGTTCAAATGTTCATAAATGACCAGCATGGTCGAATAATAATAAGGCAGAACAGTTGAAACTGGAGCAGCAGCACAGTCAGGTGGAAGTTGAAACTGGAGCAGCAGCATGGCCAGGTGGACTGGGGACAGCAAGGAGCATCCCATCTATTTAGCACATTCCATCTATTTAGCACATCCCATCTATTTAGCACTTTCCATCTATTTAGCACATTCCATCTGTTTAGCACATCCCATCTGTTTAGCACATCCCATCTATTTAGCACATTCCATCTATTTAGCACATCCCATCTATTTAGCACATTCCATCTGTTTAGCACTTCCCATCTGTTTAGCACATCCCATCTGTTTAGCACATCCCATCTATTTAGCACATCCCATCTATTTAGCACATCCCATCTATTTAGCACATCCCATCTATTTAGCTGGTCCCATCTGTTTAGCACATCCCATCTATTTAGCACTTTCCATCTATTTAGCACATTCCATCTGTTTAGCACATTCCATCTGTTTAGCACATCCCATCTATTTAGCACATTCCATCTATTTAGCACATCCCATCTATTTAGCACTTTCCATCTATTTAGCACATTCCATCTGTTTAGCACATCCCATCTGTTTAGCACATCCCGTCTATTTATCACATCCCATCTGATGTGGGCAGACTGGTCAGGGATAGATGCCTACACCAGTTAGTATGTGAGTGCATGTGGGTGTGTGTTTGTGCATAGGTGTGTTTTTCAGTTTGTGTTTGAATGTGTCAGTGTGTGATACATTAACTACCTTGTCATGTGCCCAGGAACCATCACTCTCCTCCTCTGAATATTCTAAAATACTAGACGCATTTAAAAGTGCATATATAGTCAGATGTTAACCCAGTAACATCCTAACTTCAAAGACTAACGACATAGCCCCAGTCTGGTTAATGTGGAGAGGATTATTCTGTGATGTAGAAAATAGTCAGAATTGTCACACTGTGTTATCACTTAGAAACATGTATAGTATGTATGATGATGCTGGACAATACAGTTTTGTGTAGATTCGTTTTTCCCTGGGTACTACGCTTTCATGTGTGTGTCACTGGAAGTTCTGGGAGGTTTGTGAGAAAAGGGTCAGAGAAGATCAGAGAGATCGCTGGGAGTGCAAATGCACACTACACACTAGAGGGAAAGGAAGAGAATGGGTAGATAAAGTCCTCTCTGAATGAAACAGACTATTTCACCCTCCTTCCCTTGCTTTATTTTCTCTCGCTCGCTCTCTCTCTGTCTCGCTCTCTCTGCTTCGCTCTCTCTCTCTCTCTCTCTCTCTGCCTCTGTCTCTCTCTCTCTCTGCCTCTCTCTCTCTCTGTCTCTCTGCCTCTGTCTCTCTCTCTCTCTCTCTCTCTCTCTCTCTCTCTCTGTCTCTCTCTCTGTCTCTCTCTGTCTCTCTCTCTCTGTCTCTCTCTCTCGCTCTCTCTCTCTGTCTCTCTCTGCTCTCTCTGCTTCGCTCTCTCTCTCTCTCTCTCTCTGCCTCTGTCTCTCTCTCTCTCTGCCTCTCTCTCTCTCTCTCTCTCTGCCTCTGTCTCTCTCTCTCTCTCTCTCTCTCTCTCTCTCTCTCTCTCTCTCTCTGTCAATTCAATTCAATTTTCAATTCAAGGGCTTTATTGGCATGGGAAACATGTGTTAACATTGCCAAGCAAGTGAGGTTAATAATATATAAAGTGAATATATAAAGTGAAATAAACAATAAGAATTAACAGTAAACATTACACATACAGAAGTTTCAAAACAACAAAGACATTACAAATGTCATATTATGTATATGTACAGTGTTTTAACAATGTACAAATGGTTAAAGGACACAAGATAAAGTAAATAAGCATAAATATGGGTTGTATTTACAATGGTGTGTGTTCTTCACTGGTTGCCCTTTTCTCGTGGCAACAGGTCACAAATCTTGCTGCTGTGATGGCACACTGTGGAATTTCACCCAGTAGATATGGGAGTTTATCAAAATTGGATTTGTTTTTGAATTCTTTGTGGATCTGTGTAATCTGAGGGAAATATGTCTCTCTAATATGGTCATACATTGGGCAGGAGGTTATGAAGTGCAGCTCAGTTTCCACCTCATTTTGTGGGCAGTGAGCACATAGCCTGTCTTCTCTTGAGAGCCATGTCTGCATACGGCGGCCTTTCTCAATAGCAAGGCTATGCTCACTGAGTCTGTACATAGTCAAAGCTTTCCTTAATTTTGGGTCAGTCACAGTGGTCAGGTATTCTGCCGCTGTGTACTCCCTGTTTAGGGCCAAATAGCATTCTAGTTTGCTCTGTTTTTTTGTTAATTCTTTCCAATGTGTCAAGTAATTATCTTTTTGTTTTCTCATGATTTGGTTGGGTCTAATTGTGCTGCTGTCCTGGGGCTCTGTAGGTTGTGTTTGTGAACAGAGCCCCAGGACCAGCTTGCTTAGGGGACTCTTCTCCAGGTTCATCTCTCTGTAGGTGATGGCTTTGTTATGGAAGGTTTGGGAATCGCTTCCTTTTAGGTGGTTATAGAATTTGACGGCTCTTTTCTGGATTTTGATAATTAGTGGGTATCGGCCTAATTCTGCTCTGCATGCATTATTTGGTGTTCTACGTTGTACACGGAGGATATTTTTGCAGAATTCTGCGTGCAGAGTCTCAATTTGGTGTTTGTCCCATTTTGTGAAGTCTTGGTTGGTGAGCGGACCTCAGACCTCACAACCATAAAGGGCAATGGGCTTTATTACTGATTCAAGTATTTTTAGCCAAATCCTAATTGGTATGTTGAAATTTATGTTCCTTTTGATGGCATAGAATGCCCTTCTTGCCTTGTCTCTCAGATCGTTCACATCTCTCTCTCACCTCTCTCTGTCTCTCTCTGTCTTTATCTCTCTCTCTCCTCTCTCTCTCTCTCTCTCTCTCTGTCTTTATCTCTCTCTCTGTGTCTCTCTCTCTCCTCTCTCTCTCTGGAGAGGCCCTTCTAGGATCAGAGCTGTTCCACTATTGATCTGAGTGTGTGTGTGGAAGTGAAGTCACTTTAGGCGCGCTCAGCCCGTTCCCAGCGCTCTCTGTGGACTCACTTCAAGAGGAATGTTTCATGAGCACAAGTTATTTTTACCTCTCTTTGTTTTTTCGTCTGCTCTCTCGTCGTTCCTTCCCCTAGTAGCGTCACCATTATCTGACCCCCTTCCTAGAAGCGGGGAAGAGGAATGTATACAATTGTTTGTGTAGTGAAAGGCATCCCCTGCATGCAGTCCTTGTTTTAATATTTAAAAGCGCCAGTTTCAAACTGAGTCTCCTCTCTCTCTTTATGTGGTGGTTTAAAACTCCATAGTAATCCGCCTCTTAGAATCTTGACGCTTTTTATGATTTTGGGAAGTGTGTGGATGTTGGGGTGCTGGAGTTTTTGTGCTGGGTAGAGCAGCCCTATCTGGTCCAGTGCTCTAACACATTGTTCTGTAATGCTGCTAACAGCAGAGCTGAGGCTCCCAGGATGGCACAGGTGGATACCGGGTTCATCTTCATAGGAAAAGGCACATATACCGATGATATCCATACATAACACCAGGGACGAAATGTCACCTTTCAACTGTAGTTTCTGCTACAAGTAGTATATGTTTTTGTTGTATAGGTTGTTATCTGGTATAGACAATCTGCCTACATGTACACAAACATACCCACAAACACCCTCCTCTCCACAGGCCTCTCTCGAAGTCCACTTCTCTAAGCCCTTGTGTGACATTGCTTTAAAGTGCTCTGCCGAGGAGACAAGGTGCACCTCCGTCTCTCCACCAACACACACACACACACACACACACATACTCCCTTCTTATTCTGCCTAAGTCAGTGTAGGGATGGCTCTAACCAAACCTAATAATTCATTCAGACTAATAGTTGAGTGGGGAGTTATTGTAGGAATGTGCTAACTTTGATTCCAACCTACTGGGACTAGCTGCTTAGTGAGGAACTTCCCCTGAATGTAGGGAAGTTGGTTTCAACTTAATAAAATGTCTGAGGAATGGTGTGTACTTCTAAAAGTCGGGCTTCTCAGACAGATTGGAGCTGGATCTGGATTGGCACATGGATAAAATATCCGACAGACATGCTCCAATTTGCTGAAGGGACAGAGACTGACAGATAGACAAATGGATGGACATATGCCTGCCAGATACCAGCATGTTCTCAGGGGTTTAAACATAGTCTCAATATAAACACAGCAATCCCCTTCTCATCAACGATAATCTGCCTATTCAGGAGGAGATGTGGACCAACCATGACAGAGAGAGTAAGAGGGAAAGGAAGCAGGAGAGAGAGAGAGCAGGATGGAGGTGTGAAGGAGATTTATTGAACAAGTACGGTCTGAGGTAAGAGTCTGTGGTGGCACCCTCAACCCCCAGCGACTAGCGATTTGCATTTAGCTGTGGTGCCTGGAGAGACACGTCTTCCAGTCCCAGGTGGTTGATAAATCCCTTGGCGTTCCCCAAGCCAGTGGAGGAAAATGAAGAAAAAACACAATCAGGGCCCCGTTATCTCTCCTGTTCTGCTCCATCTCTCTATCTCTCTCTCTGCCGTGTTGCCACCAATGGTGCCCCGTTCCCCATCACAGCCTCGTGGTCCGGTGGCCTGGGCTTTTCCTGAGCGCATTAAACTAACGTGCTGCTGAGTGTGTCGAGGAAAGATTAAGCACACAAAATAAAGATATGACTTAAACATTTTTCCTTAATCCCCTTTTCTTTTGGAATGATGTCACCATTATTGGGAATGTAAGGAAATGCTAGTGTATGGTGTTCTGTTTTCAGGCAGAGTGTCTATGAACATCCAGCCTCTGGGCTCTCTGTCTCTCTCTGGCCGACAGTGCAGGCTGGGTCCTCTCCAGTTTTGTTCTGAGGGTACCAGAAACATCATCTTGTCTCCAGAGCGGATTGACCCAGAGTGGATCCTCTATGCAAACCTTTCCTTGACTTCCAGTCTAAGATAGTATGTGTCCCGAAATGTTTGGTGACGGGGTTTTAAAGGACTATTAATAAGTAGTTATTTAACATGTGAAAAACAGTATGCATTCAATTTCGTTACTATAGGAACTGCCTTTGGGATGAAGCTAGCACATCTGGTCTACATTGTCAACCACATTTTCCACATTGTCAGGTGAAGATATCAACCTAGGACAAGGTTTCAACAAGGATTCTCACTCTCCTGTTTGATTTAATTTTCTGTGCATTTGGGGTCCCTTCCTGTTCGGAAGCACTTTGTACATTAATGGTCCAGGAACCTCACCTGACAAAACAATCCCATTTATAGGTTTCATTAGTAGGGAGCGCCCTTCACCTCCACTCATCTGTATCCTGATTTGATTATGTTGTCCAATTAATTGAATTTGAGATGGATATCTCATGTCATCCAGAAACCATTGGCTTTAAATAGTACTCTGTCATGACCAAAAAGCTATTTTGTAGTTAGCGTTCATCTTCGGTTGAGTTACCTCAACTGGCATCTAGAAAGACAACTTTTTCATGAAATGTTTTTAGTTTTTGATAAAAAAAATTAAAGTAGAGTTTAAAAAATATATATTTAAAGTGTATAAAGTTTGTCTTTCAAGGGTTACACATGGTGGTGGTTTCTACCCAAGAGTAGTGGTGGCTTTCAATCCCGTGGTATTCAAGGGTCAGACATATTAGCTGCACTGTTACATGTAGTGATTGCTATAGAAAAGTGTCAGGTAACTGTTGGAAGGATCTAGTTGGGATTTGGAGTGAAGGGGCTGACGGGTAATCTGGTCTGGGATGGTTCCACCAACCAGACACGTCAGACTGTAGACTAGCGTGTCGGGCCCAGGCTCTTTTCTCTCCTCCACCCCCATCTTCATCCCTCCATCCATCCCTGTTTAAGTCGTACATCTTGTTTTATAATCAATGCTGAAGGCCTGCCTTCTGTCCGTGGCAGCGGGCAGCGAAAGACGGTGGGAAAGGGCACTGAAGCGATTTTTGCAATGAAGGGAGCACTGTGGCTGGACCAGACAGACACACACACACACAGAGACACACACACACACACACAATTGGTTTTCCCTCTGCAATAGCCCAGGAATCACTGGTGTGTGAAATGCTTAAGCATGTTGTGTCCAAATTGGTGCGCTTTTCCTTGTTTTTCTGTTTCGTTTTTTTTGGCTGCATACAAGAAGATTTAGTCCCTGTCCTAATGAGTATACTAGTCAAGCCTACTGCTGTACAGAGGGCAAGCCATGCTGAAAATCCATATGAATTACAGCATGCCAACAGAACGCAGGAACATCTGCTGTCATTGTGTTCTCTACTTGTCTGCCTTTTGGAGAAAATAGCTGACCAATCAGATTGTTGTATTGAGAGAAATAACAGCCCAGAGGGGTGTAAAGCTATGCTTCAGTGACCTGTAGGCTGTCGTTGCATCCTGCTGAACTCTGATATGTGAGGGCTTGGACTAGAGTTGGGGAAGTGGTGCTAGGGAGTTGGGAATGGGTTTAAGCCGGCGGGAGGCAGTGAGCTCATTACTGGTCACTGTGTTTTACCTGCCACGCTGCTGTTTACTTTGAAGCTCACCTTCATTTTTCTGTCTCTCTCCCTCCTCCTTGTAGGCATTGCCATCGCCAGTGCCCTGATCGACACCTCACAGCAGAAACCTGGAGACTTCAGAGACAAGTACCATGGCCTGAAGAACCGTAAACCGCACGCAGTAACGCATCAGGGGACCTGTGTTTGAAACGCCTGACCAAAAGGGGAGCCTGAATACACCTGAAAGGACCGCAAACGCTTCTGTTTTCTGACAAGTTCTTGCTCTCTTTTTACCCGTCTCTCAACAGCACGGCGTGCTGAAGTAAACCCGATGACAACGGAAGCCCTTTATTGTGACGTTGAGTGTCCACTACGTGTGCCTCCTCACCTCCACACTCTGTAATGGAGTTTATCCAGAGTGACTTGTCTGCTCCCTGGTTGGGTCTCTGCCCAGCCCAGCTGGGGGTGTTCTGCACATCCCATTGGCTCTCAGCCAGGAAGTTTGTAGTCTGCACTTCCTCCCTGTGGATACATCTCCTTAAGAGTTTAGGAGGAGCAGGTCGCCACTTGAGGTTTGACTGTCATGTGACGTGAGTCTGAAAGAACAATGCCACGGGTCTCTTGCTGGTGAGATATGTGCTCATTTTGATACAAAGACATTAGAGTGAAAAAAGCTCCCTCGTGTTTTCTGTTATGTTTTCTTTTAATGTACGATCTGCCCAAATTCAATCCATGCTAAATAAACAGAGCAGCCTATGGGTCTAGAATAACTTGACTTGACTATATGATGGCCTCACTCTGAGTTAGTATATCCTGTGCTGAAAGACGGTTCTGCACTGAGTTCCTCACAGTATGCACCAAGAGCCTTGACTTAGCCTACCAGCAGTAGAGTATGTCACGGGCCAATGAAGTAGTTGGATGCAAAGAACAGCAAAAAAAAGAAAGAGAACTTGTATATCAGAAACGAAACCTGCCTGTGTTTATTATGTTAAGGTCATTGTCAAAGCGCAATGGCATGACATGTATTCTGTCATTCAAATGCATGACCTTTCCATGTTTCATAGCTGTGATGTTTCAACATATTTCTCATTATCCGTCAACACATATCCTTTATACATTTCAAGGTTTATTTAATTATAGATTTAGAATATAAAATACTATTTTAATTACTACTCATATTGTTTTATTTTGCCATCTTTTATTGTGAATGATTGTGTTTCTAATGAAATGATGAAGACAATACGATCATAAAAGGTACTTAGTTCTAATGTTTTCTTGTACAGTATGTTAATAATAAAAATAATTTTAAAAATAAAATAAAAAAATATTAATTTAACCTCAAATCCAGGTCCATTAATTTGTTTTACACACTTACTCAGCTTCAATCATGCAACTCGATTCAGCCTATAACATTCTCAGGCCCTGTTCCAAAATGCTACATTCATTTCCTTTCCTACTCTCTGGGATTACTTCAAGGAAGAGAGGAAGGAAGCATGAATTGGAAGAATTGGAAGTATTGGAAAATAACCTCAGTCAGGGTGTGGGTCCTGTGGTTCCTTCATCCCACAGTATCATATGAAGAAATCTTTTTTTGTTTCCATTTTTATATTTCTTTTACTTATTTTTGGCATTTGGACAGTTTGACTGTTTTCTCTGTATCACTTTGAAGTTCATTGTGTTTACACTTTTATCCGAAGCATCCCATATTCTGTCGCATTTTGTTCTGTCTTGTAAATCAGTGTAAACGTAGCCTAATAAATGGTTTACGCTTTTAAATGTACATAAGAAATGTATAAATGTGAGAGATCTGATGTTTTCCGTTTAGGTGAACACTACATGTAATGTATCTTACACCGATCTGTTGAAATGTGTATGAATGAAGAGCGGCTCACCTCATTATTTTCTTCATATGGGCATATTGTGTAAAGTTGCAAATAAACATTTTGATGCTTCTTCATACTGTAATTTAGAAATCGCTCCTTCGTATTTTGTTGCCTCAAGTCTCAAGCTTTATTGATTTGATGCTCAGGATGTCAATATGATTGATTTACAAGCATAGAGTACATAAAGAAACTGACATCGGACACCTTGATAGATTCCCCTGAATGATGTCTTGGTTTGATCGCTCAGTTGAAGAACGTGTGTTGATTTTGAATGTTTCTTAAGACTAGTTATATTTCCTCAAACACTTACATTGAATGTCTAATGTTTGTGTGCTTGAATAGTCGGCGAATTGTGAAGACATTTCGATGGGCATGGGGAGTGTAGATCTCAAAGATTTGAGGTAGTGTATAAGGTAGCAGTGCACCATCCAATGAGATACTGTCAATGTACATGCTGTCTTCTCCATTAGGGAGAGTTTGAAATATACTGTGTGGCGGGGGCTTTAAAAATATTTACACTGTTCACACATTAGCCAGCTTTTGACATAGTTTGTTCCACTCAACAGCACCGGTATATAAAAATGTGTTATCAGATACTCTTCTATTTCTAACAGTGAATATTAGAATCTCTGGCTATGGTATGATGCTGATGGACATCTCTAACAAATGAACAATTGTAAGATAGGTACCTGGCTGCCGAGTCCGTGATAATTCTGTGGACCAGACCAAGTTGAAATAATACTGCTCTTTTGTTCCCCAGATAGCCAGACGCTATTTGTGTGGTTTTTACAATAGATCAAACATGTCACAGATAGGGTTGCAAAGGATCGGAAACTTTCCGCTAAATATCCGTAATTTTTCCCAAAATCTTCAATGGGAAGTTAAGCTTGGGAATTTGGGGGATTTTGCTTAAATTCATCCAAATTAGCTTATAACAGTGAATCTTTTTTGTGGGATACACATAAGGCAATTCTCGGTCTTGTGGCATATTTTGGTTAAACTATCCCTAATTCAATGGAATTTCAACCCTCTATATGTACAGTGCATACTTCCATCACATGTGCAGCTGATTCTCAAGATCTTGCACACTAATGAGATGCTATTGAGCCCACACTACTACACTGTCTGAGCCAAGGACTACATGCTTTCTGGTAAGTTTTGATTACAGTGCTGGTTGGGTGACTATCTTATATGACATACATTATTTGTTGTTAACTGGTATATAGTAGCCTACAGCAAAGTGTGTTTAAATCATTTCTAACTTGTTAACAATTTCTGCTAGTTCGTTTTTGCAACCATGTGGGTTTTAGCTTACTGAGGAGTGTTCATTCATCTGTTTCCATATATATTTCATTTTAAAACATGTATCTTACAAAGGAATTGATTCATCTAACTGCTTAACTATTTATCTGTACATGGAATAGATTTTTTTTTTTTTTTACAAAAGAAATTCTAGTCTTTAACAGGAAAATGCCACGGGCACTATTTGATGTGTGGAGACATTTCACTGCAGCTAATGTAGAAGGAAAAGCTGTGTACATTTGCGAATACTGTGCCAATCATATGTGAAGAATGCAACAAAGATGCAGAATTATCTGGCCAAGTGCATAAAGTTCACTCAGTGCTCACAACAAGCAACCTCTGACAAAAGTCCCTATACAACAATTTGAGGTGAAGATTATGAATCAGACACCTTATCAATAGCAACAGCTCATTGTCCTCCTGGAATCACTCAATGGAGGAACATAGTCGGAGAAAGGCTGATGAATGTCTTTTTCGAGCTGTGTATGCAACTGGTTCACCTCTGATGCTCACAGGCAATGTGTATTGGAAGAGATTTCTGAATGTTCTTTGCCCAGCATACACCCCTCCAACCAGACATGCTTTATCTACTCTTTTTCTGGATGCAGAGTTCAACAGAGTTCAAGTGAAGGTCAAGCAAATCATAGAGAAAGCAGACTATTGCAATCATTTCTGATGGATGGTCGAATGTTCGTGAGCAAGGAATAATTAACTACATCTCCACCCCTTAACCAATATTCTACAAGAGCACAGATACAAGGGACAACAGACACAACGGTCTCTACATTGCAGATGAGCTGAAGGCAGTCATCAATGACCTTTGACCACAGGAGGTATTTGCACTGGTGACAGACAATGCTGTGAACATGAAGGTTGCTTGGTCTAAAGTGGAGGAGTCCTACCCTCACATCACACCCATTGGCTGTGCGCTCATGCATTGAATCTGCTCCTCAAGGACATCATGGCACTGAAACCAATGGATACAATCTACAAGAGAGCCAAGGAAATGGTTAAGTATGTGAAGCGTCATCAAGTTATAGCAGCAATCTACCTCACCAAGCAAAGTGAGAAGAATAAGAGCACCACATTGAAGCTGCCCAGCAACATGCGTTGGGGTGATGTTGTCATCATGTTTGACCGTGTCCTGGAGGGGATGGAGCCTCTCCCAAGAAATGGCCATATCACAGTCTGCCAATATAGACAGCTCCATCAAGAGGATCCTCCTGGATTATGTATTTTTGGAGAGTGGGGTAAACAGCCTGAAACTCCTGGAACCTATAGCAGTAGCCATTACACGGATTGAGGGAGACAATGTCATCCTGTCTGATGTTCAGACTCTGCTTGCAGATGTAAGAGAAGAAATCCGTACTACCCTGCCCACCTCACTGTTGCTCCAAGCAGAGGAAACTGCAGTTCTAAAATACATCAAAAAGCATGAAGACTTCTGCCTGAAGCCCATACACGCCGCAGTGTACATGTTGGACCCCAAGTATGCTGGCAAGAGCATCCTGTCTGGTGCAGAGATCAACAAGGCCTATGGTGTCATCACTACCGTGTCTCGCCACCTTGGCCTGATGAGGGCAAGGTTCTTGGCAGTCAGGTGAAGTACACTTCCAAGCAAGGGCTTTGGGATAGAGATGCAATATGGCAGTCGTGCCAACATTGTGGATCTGAGGCTCTTTCCCCTGTTGCCTCCATCATCATCCAAATCCCACCAACATCAAGACAACCAAAACTTTAGTTTCTAGACTTATCATTTTACAGATGTACTGTATGTTGAAAACGTTTTGGGAGATGCGATGGATCATTGGGGATCATTCAATATTCCCTTTCTTTTGTTGTTTAGTGAAAATATCCCATGTGAAGAGTCAACTCATTTAATTAAAGTTCAATTTGTAAATATTATAATGTTATTTTATTTCTATTGGAAGGATTTAATCATTTGCAATTATGTCTACTTATGATAAGGTCAAATGTTTATGTTTCTGTCTCCATATGTTAGGGTAAATTTATCCAATGCAAAAAACATCTACATTTAAGAGGTATTAATATTAATTTGCATATATATATACGTTAATTCCCAAATATTCCCATTAATTCCCACATATTCCCATTAATTCCAACAGAAAGTTTCCACCTGAATATTCCCCAAAATGTGCAACCCTAGTCATGGATAATGTTTTGAAAATGTTACAAACACAAAATGGCAACTTGACCTATATCTGGGCCAACTGGCATGGCAAACACAAATGAAAAGTTTTAAGTGTACTGTAACAATGACAGTTCAGTGGCATCTGCTTAAAATGCTTGACCTCCAGGTGAGTATGAGAGGGGAGTTTAAGTAGAATTGTTACAAGCTTGTTTTGGCTGGTCTGTAGCTTATTCTTTAGATGTTTGGGGCTACTGAACCATGATGTGCAGGCATAATCAAAGTGACACTGGACTAGCGCACTAGCTAGCATCTGAAGGGTGTCTATAGCTCGGTTTCCTTCAGGGTGTCTATAGCTCGGTTTCCTTCAGGGTGTCTATAGCTCGGTTTCCTTCAGGGTGTCTATAGCTAGGTTTCCTTCAGGGTGTCTATAGCTAGGTTTCCTTCAGGGTGTCTATAGCTAGGTTTCCTTCAGGGTGTCTATATCTAGGTTTCCTTCAGGGTGTCTATAGCTAGGTTTCCTTCAGGGTGTCTATAGCTAGGTTTTCTTCAGGGTGTCTATAGCTAGGTTTCCTTCAGGGTGTCTATAGCTAGGTTTTCTTCAGGGTGTCTATAGCTAGGTTTCCTTCAGGGTGTCTATAGCTAGGTTTCCTTCAGGGTGTCTATATCTAGGTTTCCTTCAGGGTGTCTATAGCTAGGTTTCCTTCAGGGTGTCTATAGCTAGGTTTTCTTCAGGGTGTCTATAGCTAGGTTTTCTTCAGGGTGTCTATAGCTAGGTTTCCTTCAGGGTGTCTATAGCTAGGTTTCCTTCAGGGTGTCTATAGCTAGGTTTTCTTCAGGGTGTCTATAGCTAGGTTTCCTTCGGGGTGTCTATAGCTAGGTTTTCTTCAGGGTGTCTATAGCTAGGTTTTCTTCAGGGTGTCTATAGCTAGGTTTCCTTCAGGGTGTCTATAGCTAGGTTTTCTTCAGGGTGTCTATAGCTAGGTTTTCTTCAGGGTGTCTATAGCTAGGTTTCCATCCACCTGGTGATAGATTTTCATGCAAATATTCAAAAATCTGCATAAAAACAATATGCACAATTTCCCATCATAGTTGTGTTTCCATCAAATTGACTTGTTGGGGATAAAAGTCTGCTCGTAAACAGTAAATACGTAGTGCAGATATAAATAACTTTGTACCGAATAAAAAAATACAAGTTTAATGGGTTTCCATTGCATTTTCAACTCTAGGCCTACTGATGGTTTTGTCACAGAAAATGTTGCATAGGTATAGCAAATGTGTCCACACTGGTACAGGCACCTGCGCTCTAGCTCACAACAGCTCAACAGCTCAACAGCTCACAGATACAGTGCAGGTATAGCCAACTACATGATGAGATTATTATGGACAAAAGTGCAATACATTTTTTTATTTGTCAAATGGCGACCAAGCATCGATCATCATGTCACCAGAACAAGACCCTCGATATTTATTGGAAAGGAGCATCAAGCTCATCATCTTTCACCACCCTGTGAAGTTCATCATAACTTATTTTATAAGTACCCTAAAAAACTGCACGCTTTCCCGAGTCATAGTGGAAGGACCACACAACATATCATCGCGTGACTCCAAATTTACTTCGAAATTATGGTTATTAAATAAATATTTGTAATGGCGTTTCCACCACCATTTCTCACGTGATTAATTTTACCGTCACAAAACGATCCAACTTTTTCTAGCATGTTTAGTTTTGTCAACATTTGGAATGTAATACTGTTAAATTTTCTGTTTCCATCAGGTCTGTCAAGACATTTTTTATCCAACTTTACTCACATTAAAAGGTTGGATGGAAACCTGGTTAATGTCAAGCCATTTTGAGAATGCTGGAATTATATTTTTTAACCCCCTCGTGGGCCGAATGTTTGACACCCCTGCTTTAAATGGATTGTGACCGGCCGAACACACTCACCTCATTGTGAAGACTCGGGGTCAACTGACCCACGTTCACATAATTGATCCCACACCCAGAACTCAATCTTTACATCATTACGCCATTATGTTCCAAATGCGGTGGGTCATTTCCACTCTGTAAATGACTGAGCAGGGCCGGCCCTCTTACAAAGCACATGGTTGTCCCCTGGACCCCCGTGGCCTCAGAAGAATGGTTCTGTGTTCTATCCCATACAAACCTGACCAGTTTTACTTCATGCTCTTCACCACAACAAAAGGAGGCCTTCTCCTCACATCAGACCAAGAACAAAGAGAAAAGGAAAAAATGTAATATAATGACAAATTAGTATCTGATGAGATTGGGAAGAGTGATGGGAAAGTCTGGGTCTTCGGGTCTGTGTGGGAGGGGGACTTCTATGTCAAGACTTTCAGTAACACTTTATTTGGATATTCCATCTGCTCTACAGACTATCAGTAACATTTCAACTAACTATCTACTAACCCTAGCCCTAACTTTAACCCTAAACTTAACCCTTACCCTTATTCTAACCCTAACCATAACCTTAGCATGCAGTTGCTTATCAACAGGTAGTTTGTAGATAGTCTGACCATCTGAAGAGCATCTATAGATGGACTATCCAAATAAAGTGTGACCAAACTGAGTAGTGTTACTGGTTCATGCCGTTGGACAGGGTTTCATCTGAATCAATTAGTAATACATTTTCCCATAAGAGCTACCATGCATGACAATAACATTGGTCTTTGGTACTTTATTAGGATCCCCATTAGCTGTTGCTAAAACAGCAGCTATTCTTCCTGGGGTCCACATAAAACATGAAACATGACATAATACAGATCATTAATAGACCAGAACAGCTAACATTTTTTTAAATGTTACATTGTTATGTGAACTGTGGAATACAAGTTCATTTGTGAGCAAGATTCATCCAGGTCAGTATATCTTTACAATATCATTTGAAGGGACATACAGTACGGTTGTAAACTAGCCTCATTAGGGATTATAAAACAGTGGAATAATTACAGCCTTAACATTTATTAGTATTCATAAACCATTTGTCCACATGCCATTAACTGCCCGTGGGGGTTTCAGCAACCCACATGTGACATGTTTTTATAGATGTGAATTAATGCTTGTGTAAGGGGACTTGAAGGGTTTGACGATCACATGACGACTTTTCAGTTTTTAAAACCTATTAAGCAGTTTCAGAATTTACTTGCAGACTTATTCAGAGTATGGGTGTGGTCTCCACTAATAACAGCAATCTTTATGATCAGTTTAGTGCAAAGACTGACATGGTAAGGCTGGATGAAGGGAGCAATATCTGACCAAATCGCTCTAAATTTCAGGGTTGTAATAGATGTTGTTGAAATAATATACAGTGTCTTCAGAAAGTATTAACACCCCTTGACTTTTTCAAAATTTTGTGGAGTTACAGCCTGAATTTAAATGGACTAAATTGGGATTTCTTGTGCCACTGGCCTACAGACAATACCCCATAATATCAAAGTGGAATTATTTTTTTCAAAATGTTTTACAAATTAATGTCACTAGCTGTGCCAATATCATACGCACGCACACGCACACACACACACACACACACACACACACACACACACACACACACACACACACACACACACTCAGTGCATAGTTCTAGTGTATGCCTCTGGACACAGATGGACTGGCATAAATTGGGAGCTCATTAAACAGTATTTTACCACTGGTGTGATGGTGATCTTCACTGGGACAGCGTTGCTGTAAGTGATAGCTCTCTCCTGCTGCGGTGCTCTGGGAATGGTCAGGCCTGAGGCACAATGCAGACAGACAGTGTGGTCAGAATGAATGTTGAGGTTATTTCTGCTACTCAATATTATCTGTTGTCTTCATCTCAACTAAAATAGTGTACCATAATTTCTTCTTCCAATACTAATTCTGCCCAGGGACACAACTACTGTAGTAACTATTGTAAAAACTACTGTAATAGCTTCTTCCAATACTAACTCTGCCCAGGGACACAACTACTGTAATAACTACTGTAATAGCATCTTCCAATACTAACTTTGCCAAGGGACACATAACTACTGTAATAACTACTGTAATTTCTTCTTCCAATACTAACTCTGCCCAGGGACACAACTACTGTAATAACTACTGTAATAGCTTCTTCCAATATTAACTCTGCCTAGGGACACAACTACTCTAATAACTACTGTAATAGCTTCTTCCAATATTAACTCTGCCCAGGGACACATAACTACTGTAATAACTACTATAATAGCTTCTTCCAATATTAACTCTGCCCAGGGACACATAATTACTGTAATAACTACTGTAATAGCTTCTTCCAATATTAACTCTGCCCAGGGACACATAACTACTGTAATAACTACTGTAATAGCTTCTTCCAATACTAACTTTTTTTTAGATTAGACACGTCCTGTGCAAGGCCAGCTTTATACAAAATGAGTTTCAATACGACTTCCTTATAAAGCTAGCTCATCACGTTCACCAATCTCCTCATTAGACCAGTCTCTTACAATACTATTTTGTTAGACCATTTTAGCCTTGTTAATTGCCTGAAAGATGTCTTCAGGTACGTCTGCTGATAGTCCAGTGTTTTCTTGAAGTGCAGTTAAAGGTCATCTCCATAGCCAAGGTTCCTTTAGGTCAGCACTATATTGAAGCCTCCTCAAGGTCTAGGCCAATAGATTTGGTAACACTTCTTAGTAAGCACATCTCCAATGTGAATCATTATCAAACATCTAATTCCCCACATTTACGAGAACTAATGCTCAATATCTTTATTTACTGTTCCCTTTTTTTGCCAGAGGGCTTTTTCATTTCAAGGTTGTGTATTGCATTTGTTTGACATTTATACCTTTTATCTTTTTGCCTGAAAAGGCATTATCCACCTTTAGCCATTTGTAACTATTTTTCGCTTTTATATGATTGGAAATATTGTGCGTGTGCGTTCAGGGGGGGGGAGTTATATAACATTGGTATTATTTGGAACACATTCCATTCAACCTCAACTGATACATATTCGTCTCAGAAACCCAGGACTGAAATCTTGACTAGTTGCGTTAGATGCTTGATCAATGTTACGTGTATCTGTCCACGAGAGATTACCCATGTCTGACTACAGTATGTACAATATGTAACATGTCTTGTTATGATATAACTGTCTGGGCGGCAGGTAGCCTAGCAGGTAAGAGCATTGGTTCAGTAACCGAAAGGGCGCTGGTTCAAATCCCTTAGCTGACTAGGTGGTCACTCTGGATAAGAGTGTCTGATAAATGACTATGTCAAATGTGGACCGGATTAATATAAAAGATACATATCAATCCAAGTTCAATAACTTAATGGTAAGACCTGATACTCGCCACAAAGGTAGCATGAACATCTTCAGTGCTCATTTTCAACATCACTCAGACCCATTTCAATGTACGTTTATCTCAGCTGCTGATGCTGCTGCTGCGTTCTGTCAATGTCTGTATCACAAGTTATCCCATACTTGTTATTTCTGTCCATCTTGAGATGAAGAAAATACCTGCAAGAAACACAGACTTACATGAAGTACCAGGTGACAACTGATATACTGTTGAAACAACCACAGCAGTGACATTTTAGCCCTGTTTATACCTGCCGCTTACATGCGTCCTGATATTGTCCTGATCATGCCAGTTCACTGTACACTTATAAGATCTGATCAAAATCAGTTCACAATGTGATTTTTAATCGTCTACACCTGTCTAAAAATGTGGGCACAATCGGAATGAGGAGAAGAACAGGACAAATGACGCATGTTAGAACCAGGTATAAACGGGGCTTTTGAGTTGATTTCTGAAAATAAAACTGAACAACTTGATGTAATAATTGTGAAGCTTTCTCTAATCTGAGGGATTGGAAAGGTCAACCCCGTTGGCTGTCTTTCTACCCATTGCAACTAAACAACCCCCTCCTGCGTCCAGGGAAAGGCCATAACTACAGCCATTGGATACTATTTTCTTGCGTCCCTGTGGAAAAGTGCATGCATGACATTTACTCTCCTTTCTGTCACGTTTTCTGTGTTTATGCATCTGAATTTATCTGTTTTTGCATTCCATGTTTCGTTCCTAGAATATTTCAGGTGGGATTACCTTGAATTTGACCAGATGTGTTCTGAGAATAATCTAGGCCCAGGGAACGGTCAAACATTTTCAGAACTTTCTTGTGTTTAAATCATGACGCGAAGCTAATTTTTCATTTGACATTGTTGAACATTTTTCCTGGGAACATTGGAGCTGTTTAGCTGACATGGTAAAGCCAAGGCTGATGTCCTGCTCTCAGCATGTCATAGATAAACTGTTGTGTGTCAACATGGCCAATCTTTTCAGCACAGCTCCAGATTCCACCACTCACACAACACATCCACAGGTACCAGACAATGGCTACACATGTGTCTAATTAAGCAGACTCTCTCTGTCTCTCTCTCAGCCAGCAAAACAGAGTTATAACAGGCCACAAAACAACCCCTAAGCAACAGAAAAAACAACCTCACTGTTGGATGAGTCAACATTTTAATTATAATTTTATTTAGATTGTACATTTTCACAGGCTAAGAAGTATTGTGGATAGCTTAGGGATTCTTTGTTTTCAATCTGTATAAACATTGCAATTAGTTTCTTCTAGTTAAACAACCAATGTGATGTAAATGAATACAAATACTCTAGGGTATTTTATTTCTTCACCTGCCTCTTAGTGGGCTTATTATCCTCCCTCACCCACAAATTCCAACACATTCATCCTCTGTCACTGTGAAATATCAGCAATCTGACTACAGATACCAATGTGTTAAACCACCCAGCTGCCTCAGACCTCATAGATAAAATGTTTGTCTTTATCCTTTATTGCATTTCCTATCACCCATGTGATTTTTTTGTACTTTAACCTCTGGGTACGGTCCTATATGCTCCTTACTTGTGCGGGACGTCAACGTGTAATAAATAAAGGCCCAAATAGTAAAAGATAGAAAGAATAAGATGTTATATACCAAAAAACAATATCATATTCAGGCAAATGCATGAATGAAACTATGGTAGAATATTTGTTGGCTCAGGAAATATAACAGGAGAGCTAGATCGATATCTTATCATTTACAATAGTTCCATCATATGTACTGGGGAAAATATGTAGCTTGCTGTAAAACAAAAATGCTATTCTCTAATGTGATGTATTTTATGGGGAATTTGAATCTGATCTAAATAGCTCACAATGCTCCTGAGCAGGATAGAAATAGACATTTCTTATCCAAGTACTGTTTCAATCAAGTACACACATCTAATTTTAATGCCTAGTAAATAACATGTAATATACATTGTTTTGAAAAGCCACACGAACCCAAGCAGCATGTCATAAATGCTTTAAAATGTCCAGTAGCTAAAGTAATTTGCCACACATGCCACATGTATGTGTGAAGTGACTGTGTGCTGGGTAGTCCACATGAGGAAATTATTATTTCAAATGTATCTCAAAATGAATTGACATTTTCAACTTGCACATTACATCTGAGAAGTTACATATGGTTATGATACAAGGTTGATACTTCCTCAGCGATTCTCAGGAGACATACAAAATGCTACAATTTACGTACAAGAGTCACATGTTCTGCATCAGCTTGACTCAGATGCCAATCGTATAAGATTTACAAGGCTTTGTTCCAATAAGATTGACAGTTTTTTTGTGAAGGCAACATGACAATAGATTGAGAGCAAATTGATGCTAGTGTGTTGAATGGTTGTGTGTAATTAAAGTGTACACAACAAAGCGGTAAGTATGAGAATCCATCTGTCACGTGATCTGTTACAACTCTTAACGCTGTCATCTGTACGGCTGTTGTCAACAGCTCCAGAGCGCTTTACGACGCTTACAGAGCAGAGAGTATAAATTCATTCAGGTAGGAATGGTCTGTCTACCGGAGAAAACCCTACATCCATTCCCCCCCTTTCATCCAGTATAGAGAAAATATGTCAAACAGCTTTGATAGACCAAAATAATGTTTGACTCCATAATGTACATTCGCCATATCCCCCAAATAGCTCATTGTACATGTTAGGAAGAAACTAACCTTGACATGTGAGTGTGTACTGCATGTGTCTTTGCGTGTGTGTTTTTTGCAATGTCAGTGAGCTCTTGAAATTAGTGATTTGCTGCAGAGGGCCGAGTTAGTGACAAAATGGTGGCGTCCCAACAGAATAATGAGTTCTGTAGACCATTCTAGATGAAAGGTTCCATGGTGGTCTAGCCATCTATACTGTCTGTCCTCTGGGCCTTCGTAACTACATGCCCATCTCCATCTCCAAATGATACCATATCAAAACACACACACACACCACAGATGAGATATATTGACACCTAAAAAGCTGCCTACCTCATTTAAACCACTGCCATCAAAGTGATGGGGATTTTTTGCCTCTTCAAAGACCTCAGCCTTAACACACAAAGTCCCTTGGATAAAAGCGCCTGCCTAATGACCGTACCATTATGAATACAGTAAATCCCATTGTACCAGGAACTGACAAAAAGCCACCCGCCATTGTGTATTGGAATGTAGCAATGCATCCTATATTCTCATGATCGCCCAGTGACCGACACAGAAGCTTTTCCCTTTGTAAAACAGAAACGGGAGAAACACAGCGAAACTGAGTTACATTGAGATCACTTTAGCACACTGCTTCAACGTAAGCCTCTTCAAACTAGAGTTTAAAAATAATCAGAGAGAAGGGAAATAAAAATACAACAGGTATACTGGGAACAGAGAATATCATTTTGTCTTTTTACAAATTTAGTCTGTCCATGCTTTTGAAAGGTAGCATGGCTACAAGACTGCCGCGGGGTAGAGCGCCGCCAGGGTGCAGTGTAGCAGCGCGACCAGCAGGGGCAGCAGTGAGTAGAGGTGTGTATTAGATGATGGCAGACCGGCTGAATTCCTGGCGATGGAGTTGGAGGTTCCGGAGTCGTCGATCTGTGGGTCCTGTGGAGGGAGGGACAGAGAATGTCAGAGGAGCGATAGAACAAGTTAACTTAGGCCTGATCAAATGCTTTTTTCTGGGGGGACATTTGTGCCATCACTTTGCTTGCTTTTAGACTTTTGTCCAACTGTCAAATTGAAGCAATCTGACAAATCCCGGCTGCATCTATATCCCCTGCATTTACATTGTCCACATTCATGCTCTCTTGGGGCTACACTCGCAAAACACTATAATAAAGAAAAATAAACAATTAGAGAACTGACATAATCCAAATCAAATAAGAATGTCTTAATAACACCACAAAAGTGTGTGATTAAATTGGCCCATTAGAATGGAAAAAAAAGGTTGTTTTGAGAACCAAAATGCCAGTTGGCTCTATCATATCCATGTGTTGCTTTGGAGATGAGATAAAAAATAAAAAAGGTATTTGACGCACTAATGAAACGTTGAGCTGAAAAGGGGCCATCTCTTCTCAGGCTGTTTGAACCTGCCACCGCCTCCTTAAATGTCACTCTATGGAATAATGCTGCTTTATTATGTACAATGACATTTACTGAACTTTAAAAGGCACTAGATAAGCAATGCTTACATCAGCGTAGAGGACTACAAAGACCATGAGCACATGTGCAAGAGGGGTCGCCTTGACTTCTGTCTGTAGGCCTGTGACCTTTGGCATGAGATCAGGGTCTGAGTAGTAATTACCATAGTCTTTCCTTGTAATTGAAAATCGACACTACTGTTCATACATGTAATTTTACATAGATCAATGATGAACTAGGATCCACACAGATTTTTCTGGTTAGGTCATGTGTTCAGGAAAAACTCCTGGCCTTAGTCATAATCAATTGTTAGTTGATAGTTCTGGCTTAAACTTAGTATAATATTTTTTTTTCCTCAAACAAGAGTAATCAGGATAATCAAACTATGTAGATATGCTGTACACTTACCACGCAAAGCACACCATCGACTGAAACGTTGGACTTCAGTTTCTGAGCCTGTAAAACCAAGAGAGATGGAGAGATATGGTCAAAACCACCCTACTGTGTGTGTTCATGTGTGTGCTGAGTGTGTGCCGTTTGAATTTGTTGCCGTGCTCAAACATCAGTGATTTGTTGCTTTGGAAGGATCTCTGCTGAAGCACATGTCGCCGTTGATCCTTATACAGCATTTAGATCCAGTTTGTTACAGATGACTTGAAAGCGATGGGACTTCCTGTATTTCCCAGACTAGACTGTATGAGGATATGTCTCCAGTCACAGTAAACTCTGAGATTTTCCTCTTCTTAATCTTTTTTATTTATAATTTGCCTTGAATAAGAGCAAGGCTGCTGTAGGTCATTTAATATCCTGAGACACAGGCTTATCCAGTTTCATCTGGTATTTACAGGGTCTCAAGTGGACAAAGACCTTGAAGGAAAACAGTAAAACAGAAGTGAGGATCTACATGAGTCGCCTGTGTTCAGTGCCCTCTGTTAGCCAGCCACTCTCATGCTTTACAATAGACTACTTGTAGTTTTAAATTCAGTAAGAGCTAGAGAAAACTGTGTGTGTTTGTGTGTGTGAGTCTGAAGTATTACAAACTTGTCTTGCCACTAAGAATAATATCCGTCATTCATACTCTGTTTAGAGGACTGTACTTTGTGAAGAAAACACATTACGACCAACCAAACATCAAAGCAACACAGAATTGCAAGTATAATGCCTAGCCCAACACCATATGACTGGGGCATTCAGTTAGACTGATAGCTAGTCCTGATCAATGTAATGTGGGAGTGTAGAAGACAGTGTGAGGGTGTGTGGATTTGGCTGTAGTGGGAGCTGGATGGGACACAGCAGAGGGAAATGACAGATGTTTGTCATTGCTCACTGAACGGAACCCAGAGCTGTCCCACAATTCATTTCTCTCCCGTTGGCCTAAACCATCCATCAGCTTGACTGGGCATGCGGTTATTGTTTCAGATATACCACCATGCATCATCTACGGGACTTCATGTGGAACAGAGGAGAATCAGTCTTGCATCCTTTACGACTACATGTATGTGTAAGGTGTTGAATACTAATAACCTGCAACCAGATTACCAAGTAAAAAACCTTCTAATACAATCAGTATACAACCTGACCAAGACGTTACAAAAGACGTCATTGCATCCAATTTCACCCACTGGGGATGTGGATGCCGGAATGCTGACTTGAATTCATATGTTTTACTCATTAACTATTCAAAAGTAAAACTGAATCACTTCTGGGGACCACATTGAATGATCTGTTTTGCTGCTCTTAACTTTCAGGCCCAGGTTGCGGAGCGCTACAGGCCCTACTGGGCTCAGCAGCAACACAACAGACTCTCCTTCCTTTTGACTTTAATCTCCGACGTGGGACAAAAGGCTTTCCGACTGCGCCACTTTCAATACACACAAAGAGAGGCAAAGTGAGGCAAAACCCTCTCACAAGACAAAAAGAACCCTTCCTAATTCAGTTTGAAGCTTACGGTAAAAGAAAAGAAATCCTGGCAGTTTGAGGAATACACAGTGATGCTAAATTAGATTTGAGAAAATTAACAAAAGGAAGCAGAAAAAAGCACATATTTCAAGCTGCTCACATAGAGATCCTCACACAGGGAGAAGTTGTCTTTTGGCTAGTAGTCTAGTGGGGCCCTGAGTCATTGGACGAGTGCTAAAGCTGTCTGGCAGTACCAGCACAGAGGGTTTCTAATCGATGATGAGAGGAGAGACGAGTGAATGTTCTTACAGGCCCGTCCCCTGTGTGATTAGAAAGAGCTTGTCTGCCTCCGACAGCCGTCCCTGCTCAACACATGCTCCAGTGCAAACAGGGCTAACAGTGTGTGTGTGTGTGTTTGGGTGTAAGTACTGTAAGTATTTGTGTGTGTGTTGTGTGTGTTTGGAACTCCTTGCGAAGTGAGAGCTTTCCTCTGATTAGAGAGTGTGTGAATCTATAACAGTAGCCTTGTTGGTTAACAACAATAACACAGTGAGCTTCCCAACTCTAAACATTTTAGTGGCTGAGTTTGCTTTGTGGAAGCCTTTTGTATTTTGACCAGAAAGACTAAATTCCCACTGATCGAGTTCCAATCTTAGATGTTCATCTTAACCTCAGCTCATGTAAATCATCACTGAAAGCCCCATCAACCATTCTGAGCTCTGATACAACATCAGTGTCTGTAACATTGACAGATCCATCTCCAGCAGGTTGTCTAAGCCAGGAGTCACCCTGACAACATCACAAAGATAACCCACTCCACCCCTGGACCTGAACACTATTTATCCCCCGTCCAGATCAATTGGGGTAATCTATTCTAATTTGTCCTATTAGCATATGAATGCCCTTTCAAATGGCGCTGGCGGAGCATCCAGGGACGCAGCCAGGGACGGAGGACCTCATCAGGCGAGGGGTCGGCTGGCCGGCAGTCAGGCAGGCAGTCATCTGTGTTAATGGGAGATGGGTGGCAGCCGGTGACATTCAGATCAGTGTGGGTGACCACGCGTCACCTTGTCACTCGGTGACACCACCAAGCCTTTATTACTGAGGTGAATGAAGACTACATGCCGGCAATGTGGGATTCTCTAGGGCACTAGAGTGTGTGTATGCTGTGTCAAATCGAATCAAATCGAATGTTATTATCACATGCTTCATAAAACAACAGGTGTAGGAGTGAAATGTTTGTGTGATGGAGTATATAATATATATAAAATATACTATATGCTGTTTGAATTGCAGTGTGTAGCAGGACGTGCTGACTCACTCACTGAAGGAGAGTGTTCTGTCTTTGAGGAGGACTGATTCCACTCAGTGTGTACACCACTGATAGACAAACACTTCCATCTGTGTGCCTCAGACTCCTATACTGCAGAGCAACTGTTAGTCCTTTACAGTTAATTCAGGCTCTGCTGAAATTAGGCAGTATCAGTTCTCAAATCAAATCAATAATGCTTAAATTAATCCAGCGCCTAGCTAAAATAGTTCCCTCAGAATAGATGCTTGGCCGTTGGCCTTCAGGACAGGAGGTCCATGCGGTATGAAAACAGCTGTTGGAAACCTCACCTGCAAGCTTCCACAGAAGTGGTAGAGGGACTCATCCCCTGCCTTGAGGTGATTGGTGTTTGTGGCGACATCCAGTGAGTTGGGGGACCGGTCCTTAGCCTTCTGGGAAGGAGTGGTGGTGGAGGTGGTGGTCTGCACCGGTGGCATGGGCTGCCAAACTCCCACATCTGTCCCGTTCCCAAATGCCTGGATTGCATTGCCTACAGAAAGACCAGACACTGTGTTAGACATCAATGTTGTAGAGAGAGGGAGCGAGAGAAAGTCCACATGTAGAGATACTACATCTGTCCAAAATCTAAAGCTTTTCATAAAGCCATTACTGGTGTAAAACACTATCCATTTCCCCTAAAGGGTATCATGAGGCTATCTTTCCCAAACACTATGGAATAGGTGGGAGAGAACAATTTAATTATATGGAAATACACCGGGGGAAAAACTAAATTCTAAACTACAAACCTAGTGAGTGTGCTTAAGTTTGGCTAGGGGATATGAATATATTAGCTAAGGCCATAATAATAATAATAACAAAGTGATGATGTGGCCTTTTACCCAACACATTAGAGTGCATACACTGTTCCTGGTCTATCTTTGAAGTGAAGCAGACAGGCAGATCTGAAGCTAGATGGATCAGCGTTATGCACCGCTCACAGAATAATTCAACTATTTCTTCCCTGGGTCATTGAATCCATTTAAACTGTGAGCCAACACTTTGGAAAAGGACGGACATGCTTTTTATTATTATTTTTTACTTGTCAGCTCATTTGGGCTTGAATCGTCTAAGGCTGTATAGGGCCACACCTCTTAAATGCTGGCTGTGAGGGAATCAATTAAAGCTGGTTTCATTATCTTGCGGTGAAGAAAGCGGGTGTGCCACTGAGCCTTTCCTAGTGCACTAATACTTTGTGCTAGCACAGCGGCGGCCTGATGAGTGTATTGAATTTGTTGATAAGGTCTTTTATGGAGCTTTGTTCTCAACAAAGACTAATTAGAGACACCGCATTAGACGGTGTCGTCTGTCACGGCTGATGAGGTGCTTTTCTAGTTTGGAAGGGTGCTTTTCTAGTTTGGAAGGGTGCTTTTCTAGTTTCAAATTTAGGCACAATGCTTGTGCTGTGATAATGTACATGAGTTTAGCTCCTATTTAGCTCTAGCTCAATGTCAGGGCTTTCAGTGGAGTTTGAGGAATCAGCAGCACTTGAGAAATACTAACATGTATAACCTGCCAGTCAAGCCCCTGAGAATACATACTGTAATTCACTCCTAATAGGATGAGTGTATTCCTACAGGCATCGACTACACTCTGAGGAAAAAAGGTGCTATCTAGAACCTAAAAGGGTTATTCGGCTGTTCCCATTAGGAGAACCCTTTAAGAGCCCTTTTTGGTTCCAGGTAGAACCCTTTTGTTTGTAGTTATAACCTTTTGGGGTTTCATGTAGAACCATTTCCACGTTTCTACATAGAACCCAAAAGGGTTCTACCTGGAACCAAAAATGTTTCTCCCTCAAACCAAAAAGGGTTATCCTATGGGGACAACTGAAGAACCCTATTGGAACCCTTTTTACTAAGAGTGTGAGTGTACAAACTGGACCCTGTGTCTTATTCTTGCTGACAAACGAGAGTGTGATTTAACACTGGACCTTTACTCTGCAAACACTGAGCAATGTTAGAATCCAGACACCCAGGAAGGCCCGGCAGGCTGTTCCAGCTGCACAGGAATGCAGTGTTTGTCTTACCAAGAGGAGATAAATCCCATGTTTAAACACAGGGAATATCACACTGTGTGCAAACAGCCTGGAATCTGCACAATCTGCCACTTAATCGTTTCTGTTTCCATTCATCAAGTGCAAACAGCACATGGGTAACCATGATATCATATCACTTAGTGACATTTACATCAACCAAAACACTGACAGACAGGCATTAGTGCGCATGGCCGTCTGTTGAACCAAACAAATAGGCCCATTTTGCTATGGCTGTATTCATTAATCTAGCAAGAAGGCAATATTTTGAATAATGTAGAAGTGTGTCGTGTCCACCCCTCTCGACCCTTCTCGCCAACGTAAAAAAAGTTTGAAGGTGCGTTCGTAAAATCGCTCTAGTTATCTACTCCGATTTTAGAGCACTGTCGTCCGAGTGTGCCAGAGAGCAGAATAACTGATGAATTTACGAACGCTCAACACGTGTTGAATATGGCCGTTGTCAGTAAACATCGGCTAAAAAGCGTAATTACATTTTTGCCAGCTGCAATTACAGTCATCAGCGCTCTGGATAACATGAAAACAGCCTAGCCAGTTCTGCTAGGGCAAGTAAAATGGTCAGAGTGAGGTGTTCTCTCATTTATGTCTAGAAGTAGCTAGCAAGTTAGCCAACGTTAGCCAGTTAGCTTGGGCGCTTGACTGCTGATGTTACATCAGAGCGCTCAGATTAACCCTACTCCTCAGCCAGAGCGTCCAGTGTGCGCTCTGAACGCTCCGAGAGCGAAACGCACCGAATTTACGAACGGACAATCTGACAACGCTCTGAATTTATGATCGGGCACATGAATTTATAATCGGGCACTGTAGTCTTTATTTAACAATTAACATTGACATTATTGCAATAGTCAAGAGTTTTGGTGTTTGTTTTGCATAGTCATACAGAACAAAGATACAATCGATCAGTATAGGGATTGGATATACTAGTTATACATAGTTAAAAGCGTGTCTCCTCCGATAAGAGGGTTTTTATAGGAGAGAGCTAACATTAATCTCTGATCTTTTGAACTAAGAGTGAGTGCTTAGACGTGGCATAAAGGAGCCTTGCCAATGTGCCCACTGGAGTTCCACTCAGGCTGTTGGTCAGAAGAATAGGACCATTACTGATCTCCTAGGTGATTTCTCAGGAGCACACAGGGTGGATGCCCCCTGGGCACTTATGGATTGCTGATAATGCTGCCGGTTACTCAGTGTGACCTCTCCATTGGGATATTCTTTCTCACAATGCCACTGCTACCAGCAAATGAACCACCAACCACTCTATATGTACCATCGAGCAGAAGTAACTCTACTTCTCTTTTCTCACTTCCAACTTTTTTGGTCACGTAACAACCCTGTAATGCCTTTTGTCATGGCTGAATAAAGCTGTATGACAAATACTGAACTACCATCACTGTACTGGATTGAAGAATGGTGCAAGAGAACAACAGTACTTTACTCTGCTGACCTAGAGGCAAATGCAGGAGAGGATCCTTAACTGGGAACAATGTATGCTTAGCATTAGATGAAGCAAATCAGCAGCTACGCTTTGTCTTCTAATGCCTTCCAAAAGAGCTTTCCGTAAGCGGACAGAGCGGACATGTTCCCCCTGAGCTGCATGGGTAGCCCCGAGACCGCCACATGTCATGTAAAAATCTTCCCAGTGTGAAATAGTTCCCAATCGTTCTGATCGTATTCTGATTGTGACGTCATGCTGTAAAAATGTTCCCAGTTCAATAATTGCACACGTAACTCTTTATGTGGATGGCTGCGCTCGTGCGGATGTTTCTCACAAACCCTCCCTCGATCTCGAAAAATTGTTCTGTGGGCACACACATTTGCTTCACACATCTGCCAATTAATGGTGGCCAGGAGTATTGACTCTAACCAATCAGAAGCTTTTTGAGCCATAAGGTCGGCATATAAATACCCGGACTCGCGGTCAAAGCGCTGAGGGTTGATGTGAGGAGAGTATTTTTGCGATTGCAAAGACTTGGGCACTACGTTTTTGATTGAGAGTGCATATATTTGTTAGTTAGTGAGCTAGCTATACAAACAAGTTAAAAATGCATACCTCTGAGAACAAGCCATCTCAACTTTACAGCTAAACTTGCAAGTTACTGTAGCTAGATAAATCAAGAGCGAGGTGGGGTGAGAGAAACATCTGCCATCCACACAGACGTGCGTTCGATTATTGACTGGGATCATTTTCATGCTGTGAAATTTTTTACAACATGACGTCACAGTCACAACACAATCACAACAATGAGTTTTTATTAGTTTCAGAGAGAGATAGAGAGAGGGGATTTAGCCATGCCTTGGTACTCTGAGGGGATCAGAGGCTGGGCTCCCCGCTTGTGCCATCAAACCCCTGAAACTCTTCCCGCCTGCTGTTCAATCTTTCCAAGTTCTTCCATGTCACCCCGCTCCTCCACACTCTCTACTGGCTCCCAGTTGAAGCTCACATCCATTTCATCATCCTGGTGCTTGTCTATGGAGCAGAAAGGGGAACTGCACCACCCTACCTTTAGTCTATGTTCAACACTTGCACTCAGGGCCGGATTACTGAACAGGCCCGCAGGCGTTGGGGGTGCACCCCCAGATAGCATATGAACACGACAGTTAGGAACTCCCTGGAGGTCATAAGCCCTGGCAAAATGTGTAGAATAGCATGAGATTAGCTACAAAACTGAAAATGGTTCTGTCTGTCACTTGGCAAAATGTGTAGAATTGTAGGAAATTAGCTTAAAATCAGCTAATTTTTCTTTCACCCTCATAGCAAATGTGTAGATTTTCAGGAAGTGATCTGTTTTCTTACTAGCACTGACTTTGCTGATGATAGCTACTTTATTGACGAAAAGTTGTACTTACTAACACTGTGATATGTGGTTGTCTTACCTAGCTACCTTAAGATGAATGCATTAACTGTAAGTCCCTCTGTATAAGAACGTCTGCTAAATGACTAAAATATGAATGTAAAATGGAATAGAGGGAGAGTTGGACACAGTTTAACCCGGACAAGCTTCACAGGCTCTTCCTGGATGTCTAGAGGAGCACAGAGACGTGTAGTGACAGCAAAGCACTCCTATTAAGGACAGTACTAGTTCTGGGAATCATGTCAGATTTTCTTGCCAGGAGAACAAATATTCAGGGAAGGTGCTCTTCAGACAGACAGCTCTCCCAAAAAATCAAGAGTTTGGGTAGGGACAAAATAATCCCCTCGGAAACATGACAAAGGCGGAATGTGTTTACTGGCAGACACAATGCGGACGCAGATATCTAGGCTAATTTTAGCCACAGCCAGTCAGTGGTTGTCAGCCTGTAACACAAACGTCATGGCGAATGCAAACTACTCACTTGCGAAATGTTTACGTCAGGAAATGAACGGATATGACGCTGGACGGATGTCCACACTCCTCCCTTTCCTCTCTGCCAAACTGACGTTGGTCTAATTGCAGACGTGTATGCTGGACCTTTGGTACATTGTGGGAGGAAACCTATCTTTCCAACTCAATGGCTTTCTTTCTCAAAGCTAAAACCCAAATCCTTCTCAATAGCAGTAGGTCAAATAGACTTCAATGACACTGAAATTCCCCTAAAGAAATTGCTCTGTTGTGATAGTGCTGTGTCATGCACATTGTCACATTAGGAACAAAATGTTATATATAACACTATCTCTATAATACAGTGAAAACAAACTTCCCCATAGGGTCGGTGAGAGCGTGACTATAGTGGATCCTACTGGCTTTGAAAAGGGCTGAGAGACAATGCCATACCAATAACACAGAAGAGGAAGTTGAGCTGTGATTGCACAAAGACAGGCACCACAGCCATGGATCTGCTATCTCCAGAGGCCTGGCACCTTGTGATAGTGAAGGAGCTGTATTTATTAAAGAAGGAATTGCTGTGGCGGGGGAGTGGATGGAGAGAGAGAGGGGTGGGACGGGGGGGGGGTGGTTAATTAAAGCTGTCTGATATGTGAGAGGAGGGCCACCAAGTTAGAAGACAATGCCCAGGGCCCAGTTTAAAAAAAATAAGTGATATATCTGGATTTTGCCTATCGGACAGGGTTAAATGCATAGAAAAATAATGAATAGAACGGACAAATCATTGGCTTGAATGGGGATTACCATTCTATTCATTCTATTTCTATGCATTTAATCATATCCGATAGGCAAAATCTGGATAAATCACTTTTGAAAAATTGGGCCCTGGCTATCGCTGATCCAGGAGAGCTACTCCGGGGAACTAGTCACTCACACAAGAACATTATTATTATTAATGTGCACACGCACGCACACACAACACACACACACACACACACACACACACACACACACACACACACACACACACACACACACACACACACACACACACACACACACACACACACACACACAGCCTTATCATTGTTTCTGTTTCTTCCTCCTCTCTCTCTGATTTTCGCCAAAAAGCTCACAGGAGAAATGGAGCATCACTTGAGAGAGGGAGGATGAAGGAAGGAACAATGAGAGAGGGATGAATAATTGTCAGGAGACCTGCAATGAAAGAGTGGAGGAGACAGGAAAATGGTATGAGAATGAAGATGAGAGGAGAGGACAGGAGATGCGCGGTCAGTCACTCACGGAGGCAGCTGTTGTCTGTGAAGAACTCTGTGAATTTGTCACATTCCTCCTTGCCATTGCCACTGCTGCTGCAGTCACAGTAGGGGACAACACTGATCTTAGGAGACCGCAGGTAGTTGGGCGTCATCACGGTACCTGTTGGGAGGGGGAAGAAATACAATAAATTACCCAATGCAGCTGTTTTTATATCAATATCAAATCATTTTCGGGTAACAATTAAGTACCTTAAGATGTCCATTAAATTGGACAAGAATAGTAAGAATTTAGCTGGACTGTCTGGAAGTGGTCTGAGTGGGGAGGGGAAAACTGAAAACTAGCTGTTATTGGCAGTGAGGTTTGAAACTCTCTTTGTAAAGCCAAAACTCCCGCCCATGCAAAACAGCTGATTAGAAGGTCCTGTGTTAGTTTAAACAATGTTAGTTTAATCAGCTGTTGTACAGTATTATACAAATCACAGTAAAACGGAATTTTGACTGCACTGGGCCTTTAAAGGAAGTTTTTTTGTTCTGTTTGGTTTGCTATAGACATGGTATCCTCTGTGGCAGAGCCACAACCTATTGGTATTCTTGGCTGGTCATTGGCTGGTTATGAGGTATGGTGAAAGAGTGAATGGTGAATCCCTATCATACTGCAACTGTTAGCAAAAGCTTTCTTCCAGCTCTATTTTCATCCAATTCTCTCATCAACACATAACACTGAAAACATAATGGAGTATTTTCAAAAGTGACAATATGAAGTATTTCCAAAGGCAGTGAGAAGAATTAGGTTTCTCCAGCTTTGTAGAAAACTAAATAGCTACAGTCAGTGATTTCTTGCTCCCTTAATGCATTGTTCCCCTACTGGCGTCCGTCCAAACAAGCCCTTTTTGTTTTGCGGCAAAATGAATTGGCATTTTGTTGGTTGCTGTGTGGACTATCTGTAACAGCTGTGCTAGTCAGGAAAATGTGATGGATTGAGCTAGGATGGTTCCCTCAGCACACAGAAGCAGAGAGAAGGGGAAGATAAAGGAGACAAATCTTCTCCCACATTCCCCCTCTCTCTTTATCTCTTTCACACCACAGGAGGCTGCTGAGGGGAGGACAGCTCATAATAATGTCTGGAACGGAGTACATGGAATGGCATCAAACACATAGAAACCATGTGTTTGTTGTATTTGACACCATTCCACTTATTCTGTTCCATTCATTACCACGAGGTCGTTCTCCCCAATTAAGGTGCCACCAACCTCCTGTCATTCACACACTCATTCTTTCGCTCTACTGCGTTGTCTGCAACTATGAGTCTTGGCTTCCTTGGTTTCCTCTGGAACAATGAGCTAATTTCATGAAATGATGTGGAGGGGCAGGATGAAGTGGTGTGATGTTGGGTTGTGCTGCGCTGCACTCTTAGAAAATGAACACTTTGAACCTTTTTGGTTCCAGGTAGAACCCTTTTGGTTCCAGGTAGAACCCTTTTGAGTTTCATGTAGGACCCTTTTGAGTTCCATGTAGGACCCTTTCCAAAGAGAGTTCTACATGGAACCCAAAAGGGTTCTCAGTGGAACCAAAAATGCTTCTCTCTAGAACCAAAAAGGCTTATCCTATGGGGACAGTGGAATAACCCCTTTGGAGAGAGGATAGGAGGGGGGTGAAGGGACTCTGTGACACATGACTATAACAACAGGTAGGAGAGCCATTCAGGGGACAGTATGAGGATTCAGTGAGAAAATGAAAGACCATAGTGAGACCCATCAATGTGTGTGAGGAAAGGTTGACTAATAGAAACAAGGGAGAAACTCACCGATGAGGCCAGAGTAGGACAGCAGGCAGTCAGCGTAGTTCTCCTTAAGACAGCCAGAGAGGGAGCGTGGCTCAGACTGACAGTTGGCAAAGAAATCAGCCAGACGGGACCTGAAAGACAACAGTGAAACCTCTGAACTATCTCATCTCCCCTATAAGACTAACTGTGACTGTCAAATAGACAAAGCAAAAGCAATGGTACTGATTGGTACGGTTTATAAACACACGCACACACACAGTACTCATCAATCTGTTCCTGGGCTAGTTGGAGGAGAGGGAGAGCTGTTGATTCCACTCTGTGATACTGTCGTGGAAATATTGAATCAAATATTTCTCAGATACCGGAGCTTGTGAATTCAAACAGACTTTATTACAAAAAGTAGCAAAGCCGAGCAATTCCATGGAAGAACTGAATCCATTCTTAGTACTTGGCTTTTATACAGTCTTACCCTTACATAAGATCGTCACTCCACTTTATGAATCTTGTTGTCTTGCTTAGTTTCCATTCTCTTATTGGCTCAGACACTGGGGCATAGATTCTATTGGTGGCGTGACATGCACACTCCTACTGCAGGTCTAATGGTGCCTATAACTGATTAGCTAATGTTCCTGTCCAAAGGTCTTCACAAGTTCAGGTCAATGTTGTCTATGTATGATTCATGCATGTGCATGTCCAGTAGCCTTCACAAGATCAGCAATGGCCCAGACCAGTCATGTCTTATTGGTCTACCTTGCCTCATCCACATGGATTCTGCTTACTGTTCTGTTTTTTACATGTCTAATATTTAAACTTATATCGATTCTTCTTTCTACTTCAAAGAGAACATTATAGGTACTGAAAATCACCAGATGACTGGACATTCTCTAGCAATACCACTCTCATAGGGTGATGGAGCAGCCAGCAGGTAGGTATGCCTGGTCTTATAATCCCTCCCACAAACAGAGAGGAGCTCTGGATACCAAGCTCATGATACAGCTGGAAAACCTACTACCACCTAGTGTTACACATTTGTTGAGAAGGGGAAGAGAGTGAGAACAAGAACATTTAGCTAAAGGAAGAGATATAAAGAGGGAGACAGACGGACAGAGGGAGATAGAAATAGAGGGAGAGAAAGAGAAGTGAGAGCGTGAGAGAGAGAGCATGAGAGCGCAAGAGAGAGTGAGACAGAGTGAGAGCAAGAGAGAGAGAGAGAGAGAGAGAGAGCACGAGAGTGAGACAGAGAGAGAGCGATCGAGAGAAAGAGAGAAAGAGAGCATGAGAGCGAAAGTGAGACAGAGAGAGAGTGAGAGTGAGACAGAGTGAAAGCAAGAGAGAGAGAGAGTGAGACAGAGAGAGAGTGAGACAGAGTGAAAGCAAGAGAGAGAGAGAGTGAGACAGAGAGAGAGTTAGACAGAGCGAGACAGCAAGAGAGAGAGAGCGAGAGCCTGATAGAGAGAGAGAATGCACAGCCCTGAGGCTGGAATCCAAATGGACCCAATTTATTTGCACTAATGCCTCCATTTGATCCCAGACAGAGTGCTGTGGTTCTAGAGACAATGTCAGACGTCACTCATTGAGTCCAGTCCGTTCCGCTGCATTTCAATATGGCCTCTATTACTGCCAATGAAACAGATGCCACTTAACCCAAACACATCCACTCCGCCGCCCAGTAATTCTAACCAGAATACTGCTACATGACAGCTAAATGAATCACTTGTCTCAGAAAAGACGAGCATTCAGAAAGAAAAGCAGAGTGTTTCACTGCTTAACTTGAATACTCTCAGTTATTGTAGGTAGATTTAGTGTTTGCTTCATGCATTAGTGAATAGTGATGGTTTATTTCCGATGCAATCTCCCAAGATCCTCCCTCCAGTTATCTTAATAGGTTTGTTTATGGTGTTTTTCTCAGGGACAGGTAAGTTTCTCAACACCTCTGAAAGCATGATAGCAACCTCCACACTGTTTATTTAGACACCCCTCCATTTTGGTGCCGAGCTAGAATGTGTAATCTGTCTCCAGCACCTCTTTATATTACAGAGGATGCTATCGGGAAGGGTTTGAGAAAATTAACTGTTGTTGACTGGAATGTAGTTTTATCCATACATTGACAATGGTTGGTATGTGGTGTGAGTCTGACACGTGAGACTATGTGATTGTTAGCCATCTTATATGTTTGATGCCTGTGTACAATCTTGTGCACTGTGACAACTGTTTATCCTAGTGTACCTGCAAATGTAGTTGGTCTTGCAGGAGGTCTGCAGGGAGAGACAGTTGGGCTTCTCCCTGTCCTCATAGGAGCAGACTGGTACAATGGTTTGGCGCCGGCGCTCAGAGCAGGCCGACTGGTCGCCGGCTGGACAGGAACAGAACAGCATGCCATAGCTGTGCTTGGGCGGGACCTTGTCGAAGAACTGTCGCAGGGCCTTGTGGCACTTGCGCTTGTTGCAGACCTCCGCAGTGGAGACGCGGCTGGTGCAGGGGCTGATGTAGGCCGAGCGGTACTTCTTACACGTGTCGTTCAGGTTGCAGGCCTTGGCCGCGTTCAGACAGTTGTTCTCCCTCGTCACCGCGGGCTCGCCTGTCATGAAAAGGACAACAGGGTTAGTAATTTTCCATCATCTCTGGGTTGGTAAACTCTTTTTATAAAACTGTCTATAATATGAACAGGAGTGCTAGAGAGAGTTAAGCATCACGTGACTAAACTTATACTGGAGTGGATGGAAAAATAAGCAATGTTGTCACGCCCTGGTCTTAGTCTTTTGTGTTTTCTTTATTTATTTGGTCAGGCCAGGGTGTGACATGGGTTTATTTTGTGGTGTGTTTATGTATGGGGGTTTTTCGTAGGTTTAGGGATTGTGGCTTAGTGGGGTGTTCTAGCAAAGTCTATGGTTGCCTGAGGCGGTTCTCAATCAGAGGCAGGTGATTCTCGTTGTCTCTGATTGGGAACCATATTTAGGCAGCCATATTCTTTGAGTGTTTCGTGGGTGATTGTTCCTGTCTCTGTGTTAGTTTGCACCAAATAGCCTCAGTCACTTTGGATTTTCTTTTTTCCTTGTTTTGGAAGAGAAGAGAATGAGCGCCATTCTCCTTGCGGAGATGGTGCAAAATACATCAACACGGTCGGTCCCTGGGATTGGGCTGGCCAACACGATTCGGTTTGCTTGGAAGGAAAAGGAATTGGAGCCTTTAGGACGGGAAACTTTTGGAAGGATAATATTGATGGGGATTCTAAAGCTGACGGTGAAGGACGTGTTTTGTTTCCAAGGCAACTCGTTGGAGGGAGCATACGTCGTGGCACTATATACAGAGGAGAAACACGATGATATCCTGAGAAGGGCAAGAGCAGTGGGAGGTGAGAGGCCGATGAGCCACTATGAAATAACAAGCCTGGCGAAGAACAACTTTAGGGTTGTAACTGTCAACATTTACAACCCATACGTTAAGGACGAAGAGGTAAGGGCCTTTCTGGGGAGATACATGGATAACGTCTCCTCAGCAAGGCACCTCAAAGACTCCCTTGGGTTTTGGAATGGGAGGAGAGGCTTCCAGGCCCTCCTCAGGGAGGACCCAAAGGGACATGGTGGCTACCTCCATCCTCCTGCTATGTTCTCCCTAGGGGCTGACAGGGGGATGTTGTTTTATGCACGTCAGCCCCCATTTTGCAGGCGTTGTATGGCCTACGGCCACATATCCGCTCCGTGCAGCACAAAAAAATGCAGATTTTGTGGATCTGAGGAACACGAGGCGAGGGATTGTGACAAGCCTAAGGCGTGCCACGGGTGTGGCTCGTCAGCACACCTGTGGCGGGGGTGCCCGGCCCGTCAGAGGTCATATGCGTCTGCGGCTGGGGGAGCAGGAGCGGGGATGGGGGAAGAAGAGGAGGGGAAGGAAGCACGCCTCATGACCAGAGTACAGGTCCAGAGGGGAAGGCCGCAAGGAAGGAGGAGGAGCAAGAAGCGGCGGATGGAAGAGAGAAGGAAACAGAAGGCACGGGAGTAGGAGAACCAGGAAAAGTGGCGGAAGAAGGCAACCGAGTGGAGGAGCATGAGAGAGAAGAAAGCGAGGGAGGAGTGTTGGAGAAGGAGACGGTGGAAGAGCAAGTGGACTGGGGGGAAAGTGCCCTGGTGGAAGAGATGAGGGGTATGGTGGAGGAGCTGGCGGGGGGGGGAGGGTGGTATCTCTCCACTGCCGCCATCACCAAAGAAGAGAATGAAGAGGAGGGTGCGATTGGCCGACAGTGAGAGGGAGGGGATGGCCAAGAGAGTGATGGGGGTGGGAGAAACCTCTGGGTTGCTGCTGGTTTCCCCAGGCCCTCAACTTCTGTTGGGTGGGGACACACCTAACAAGACTCAGGACTGGGTACAGGTGGAGGTGGGGAGTTTTTGTTTGGGGACTCAGCCTCCCGATTTTTTTTCCAAACCAGCTGCAGCACTGGGGAGGGGGAGGAGTGTGGGGGTAGACCCAGGGTGCAGGGCACCCCGGAGCCAAACACTATTCCTGCATCCTGGGTTGGTGAGATGGAGGAAGGGGGGGGATGTCGGGAGTACGGATGGTGTTCTCACCGGTAGATATGGAGCAGGGGAGCATCGGGTGAGTCTCCTGTTTTTATTTTTTTTTCTGTCTGGGTTTAGAATTTGAGTGTATTACATGTTTTTATTTTATTATTTCATGGGGTCTAATTTTACTTTTGTTAGTTTAAATGTAAGGGGTTTAAGGGATTTGGTTAAGAGGAGGGCGGTTTTTAGTTATTTGGAGGGTGTGGGGTTTGATTTTAGTTTTTTACAGGAGGTTTACCTGAGGGATGGAGGGGATGTTAGTAGGTTTAAGAGGGAGTGGGACAAGGGGGAGTCGGTTTGGGGTATTGGGGGTGCACTCATCGGGGTAGGGATTTTGTGTGGGCACAGGGAGGTAAAAGTGGAGGATTCTTTTGTGGTAATGCAGGGGAGGGTTATAGGGGTGGATGTCACGATAAGGGATTGTAAATTTAGATTAGTGGTGGTGTATGGGCCACAGGTGGTGGCAGACAGGAGGGAGATGGTGGACTGTCTGACGCCCCTGTGTGTCACAAATAGGAAATTAGTGATAGGGGGGGATTTTAATACAGATTTAGGAATAGGGGTGGATAGCAGTGCAGGCGCCATCACCAGGCTAATGGCTTGCCATGGTCTGGTTGATGGTGGTCTGCACACTACTCCGAAAATGGCCGGTCCTACATGGCGCAACTCCAGGGGGGTTGAGCGGAGGCTCGACTATATTTTTGTACCCAGGTCTTTGGGTAAGTTGTCTGGGCGGCTGTTGCCTGTTTTCTTTTCGGATCACGACGGGGTGCTCCTGCAGGTGGGGTCGCCAGTCTGCCTCTTTGGTAGGGGGTACTGGAAGTTAGATCGGGATGTGCTGGAGGAGCAGGCTTTTGTTGACGGGTTTTATGGTTTCTTTTGGAGGCTTGAAGGCCTCCGGTCCATGTGCGAGGGGGTGTTAGAGTGGTGGGAATTAGTTAAGGTGAGGATTAGGGCTTTTATAATAGGGTATTGCAAGAGGAAAAAAAAAAGGGAGGAGAGGAGGGAGGTGGATCGTATCCAAAGGTTAATTGAACTCGAGTACGAGGCAGGCAACCTCGGCGGGTCGTTTGACTGGGAGAGATCCGCAACCCTAAAGGCGCAGCTCGGGGAGTTGCAGGAGTGGAAGGCTCGAGCTTTCCTGGAGCGTGCGCATAGTGGCTTTCTAGAACACAATGAGACTTGTTCTGCTATGTTCTTTAAGTCGGTTAGGGCCAGACAGAGTAGGAAGGTAATGCATGGCGTTAGGGAAGAAAATGGTAGTATAGTTAGAGAACCAGAGGATATGGTCAGGGTGACAACGGATCATTTCCAAGGTTTATTTAAGGAAAGGGAAATAGATGTAGAGCAGGGAAATGTGTTTTTAGAACACTTGTCCAGGCGGTTGCCGGAGGACATTAGAGAAGTGATGGAGGATTTCACTAGAAGAGGTTGAGAGCACTCTTAGGAGGATGGGAAAAGGGAAGGTGCCTGGGATGGATGGGCTGCCGGCTGAGTTTTATCTCAAGTTTTGGGGTATACTTGGACCAGTGGTCCTCGAAGTCTTGAAGGCCATCCTTGAGACGGGGGTCCCGGGGGATCAATGGCTGGTGTGCTGTCACTTTTATATAAGAAGGGGAAGTAACAGACCTTGGCAACTGGCGGCCGTTGACCATGCTGTGTGTAGATTACAAGCTACTTGCAAAGGTTTTAGCAGACCGGTTGCGCACAGCCCTTCCCTACGTCGTCCATGAGGATGAGACGTGCGGGGTAGAGGGCCGCTCTATTAGATGGAACCTACAGTTAATCAGGGACTCCATCGCTTGGGTTGAAGATAGAGGACTGCCTTTAATGGTAGCAGCGCTAGATCAGGCGAAAGCTTTTGATCGCGTGAATAGATCCTTTTTATTCAGAGTGTTAGGTCGATTAGGATTTGGGGAGAAGTTCATAGGATGGATTCGTACATTATATGTCGGAGCGGGGTGCCGAGTTAGTGTAAATAGTTACTTGGGTGACGTTTTTGACCTCTCGTCTGGGGTCAGGCAGGGGTGCCCACTCTCGGCTCTCCTCTTCGTTCTGTATATGGAGCCTCTGGGGGCTGGCATTAGGGCAGACACAGGGGTGGAAGGCTTGTTGATCCCTGGAAGTGGTGGGCTGCGTGTTAAGATGACGCAGTACGCCGACGACACTTCCTTGCTACTGTGCAAGGACTCGTGCCTGACAAGGTCCCTTGCCATCTTTGGGGATTTCACCCAAGCGTCGGGAGCGGTTCTGAACCATGCAAAGTCTTCCGTCAAGTTTTTCGGAAGATGGCGCGGTAGAACGGATGTGCCTGGGGGGTTATATCTCTGTGAGGGGGCCCTGAGGATTCTCGGGTCCATTTTGAGACCTCCGGCTCAGCGACGTTAAACTGGAACATGCGTATTCGCAGTGGTACAGAGGAAGCTAGCAATGTGGAAGGCTAGGTTTTTGTCTTTTATGGGCAAAGTCCTGGTCCTAAAGGTGGATGTGTTGCCGTCTCTTTTGTATTTGGCGTACATCTACCCATTGCCGGCTTGTCTGAGGAGGCCTCTAGTGAGGCTTGTGTTTCAGTTCATGTGGAGTGGCAGGTGCGAGTGGGTCGCCAGGGCACGCAAGATCTGTCCCATCGGGGAGGGAGGTAGGGGGGTACCACATTTCCCCCTCAAGCTGGACACAATTTTTGTTTCTTTCTTGTTAACGGAGCTTGCTCATCCAGTGATACACCCGTCCGGTTACCTCCTGCGGGTGTTCTTCTCGTATCAGGCGAGAAGCGTAATGGTGTGGTCTAACACGGGTCCTCGGGCGGAACAGCTGCCGTGGCACTTTGGTCATGCGGCCAAGTGGCTGCGTGCGCACCCTGAGGTTGAAGTTGCCCGAGTAGGTTTAGATCACAGGCACCTGTACGAGGAGGTCAGAAAGGCAGGGAGTCCGGCGCCTGTAGTGGGCATCTCGGAAGTGGTCTGGGAGGGAGTGCAGGCGCGGGGTCTGGACAACAGGCTCAAGGACCTGAATTGGTTGAGCCTCCATAAGTGTTTGCCGGTACGTTCCATCATGTACCGGTAAAGTTTGGTGCAATCCCCCACCTGTCCAAGATCCTCTTGTGGCAGGGAGGAGACTGTGCGCCATGTCTTTTGGGACTGTGCCTTTGTCGGAGTAGTATGGGCTAGGGCACGGGTGTTGTTAGGTTTGGTAAGGGGGGATTTTGTATTGACGTGGGCCAGGTTAGAGAGAGGTGTAGGGAGAGCGAGAGGGACGGATAGGGACAGGTTTCTGCTCTGGCTTCTCATGAGTCTCTTTAAACGGGGGCTGTGGGAAGCCAGGAAGAACATGGTGAAGACAGGGAGAGATTGGGGGGTGGAAGGGGTAGTGAGGAGGGTGGAAGGAGATTTGAGGGGGAGGATGAAGAGGGAGGAGAGGAAGTGGGGGCAGCACGCTGCTCGGGAGAGGTGGAAGGGGGGTTTAGGGCTGGGTGTCATTTAGATTTGCAAGGGGATAGATTTGGGACGGGGAGATAGGGAAGGGTAGTTTGTAGGGTGACGGGGAGGGAAGATGCTCCCCTGAGGTTTTGTGTGGGGTTTTTGTTTAGTTAAATTAAAATACCATTATTTGAGTATGTATGAAAATTATGAGTTGTAAAGAATGAATGGTATTGAAGATAATAAATTATTTTTTTATTAAAAAAATATTTAAAAAAGGCTGTATAGGTTTTCACGTTCCGTTTGTTGTTTTGTATTGATCGTGTTTTGTCTTCATTAAACATGTATCGATAAAAATAAAAAAAGGCTGTATAGGTTTTCACGTTCCGTTTGTTGTTTTGTATTGATCGTGTTTTGTCTTCATTAAACATGTATCGATAAAAATAAAAAAAGGCTGTATAGGTTTTCACGTTCCGTTTCTTGTTTTTGTATTTCATCGTGTTTCTTCATCATTAAAGATGTATCGATTTAACCACGCTGCATTTTGGTCCGACCTTCGACGGAAGAAAGCTGTTACAGAATCACCCACCACACCAGGACCAAGCAGCGTGGTGACAGGCAGCGACAGCAGAAGCAGCGAAAGGAGGAATGGACATGGGAAGACGTTTTGGATGGCAAGGGTTGTTACACTTGGGAGGAGATACTGGCTGGAAGAGATCGCCTCCCATGTCAGCCAGGATCCGCCAGTCAGCCATGATCTTCCAGATCCGCCAGTCAGCCAGGATCTGCCAGAACCACCAGCTAGCCAGGATCCGCCAGTCAGCCAGGATCTGCCAGAACCACCAGCTAGCCAGGATCTGCCAGAGCCTACTACCTGCCTGAGTTTCCTCTCAGTACTGGGCTTCCTCTCGGTACTAGGCATCCTCTCAGTGCCGAGCTTCCCCTCAGTGCCGAGCTTCCCCTCAGTGCCGAGCTTCCCCTCAGTGCCGAGCTACCCCTCAGTGCCGAGCTACCCCTCAGTCCCGAGCTACCCCTCAGTCCCGAGCTTCACCTCAGTCCCGAGCTTCCCCTCAATCCAGTGGGGTCCAGTGAGGGTTATTAGGCCAAGGTCGGCTGCGAGGGTCGCCAATCAAAGGACGTGTTACAGGGGGACTAAGACTTGGTTGGAGTGGGGTCCACGTCCCGAGCCGGAGCCGCCACCATGGACAGACGCCCACCCGGACCCGGCCGGGAGTACGCACCTGGGGGGGGGGTTCTGTCACGCCCTGGTCTTAGTATTTTGTGTTTTCTTTATTTATTTGGTCAGGCCAGGGTGTGACATGGGTTTATTTTGTGTTGTGTTTATGTATGGGGGTTTTTTCGTAGGTTTAGGGATTGTGGCTTAGTGGGGTGTTCTAGCAAAGTCTATGGTTGCCTGAGGCGGTTCTCAATCAGAGGCAGGTGATTCTTGTTGTCTCTGATTGGGAACCATATTTAGGCAGCCATATTCTTTGAGTGTTTGGTGGGTGATTGTTCCTGTCTCTGTGTTAGTGTTCACCAGGCTGTATAGGTTTTCACGTTCCGTTTCTTGTTTTGTATTTCATCGTGTTTCTTCATCATTAAAGATGTATCGATTTAACCACGCTGCATTTTGGTCCGACTCTCCTTCGACGGAAGAAAGCCGTTACAAATGTACAGTAAATAATGTATTAATAATAATAATAATAATTAATCATTTAGGAACCTTGCCAACTGTATATTAATCTCTTCCTGGCCGCTGCTGATTGATAGCAAGGAGCCCATTTACTGCTACCCTGTTTCTAGCCCTAAATCAAACAGTGCCCCTCCTCTCCGCAGCCTTTAAAGCAAAACAAATATGCAGCTCTCCCGAACTTCAGAGTCATCAAAGCATCCGGCACCACGGCCTACTCATCTGTCAGGTCTCGCTAATTGCCAGCTTTCTTACAGATGCCACGTTAATTACCGTTTCGAGATACTTTTTTAGGAAAATGGAGCAATAACAGCATTTTTCTTTAATGAGCGCCAATTAAAAATAGGAGCGGTTGGTTGGTAGAATCCGGCTTGGGATGAGCGGTGCGTGTCGTGCTCCGAAAATAGTGTTAATAAGATTCAACACGTCTCTTGATGAGGACAGTGGATGGTCCAGTGGTTTCTCCATGGTAACAGAGGTGGTGTTATACCAAACTAAGAGGCAGCCTTTACACTCTGCTCCTAGGGGTTGTCACAACTCTGCTCTACAGGGGTGTCACACTCGTGTCATCGAGGACCACAGTGTCTGCTAGTTTTCAGGCTTGTATGTGCTTGCCACCAGCAGCAACACCCATAAACCAAGAGGGAGTAAGACTCTCGAACACTTTGATTTCATTTGATAATCTTAGCTCCAGGAAAGAGTGAAAACTGGTAGATACTAAAGCCTGTGAAGACTAGAGTAGGATACCCGCTCCTCAGTCAAGACACTAACACACTGCTGTAGAGAGGAAGTGTCTTCTCTAAAGGTCGTAGATGTGCAGTCAGGGTACCGGGCCGGTCCCTGCGGCCAATCCCAGATGACTGGCCGGGCTGGTCTGCCAGCCGGGGCTCACGGTGACCTTTCACTGAAATCTGAAAGTTCTCCTTCACTCTGTCTGTCTGTGCTGCTATCTTCTACTCTGCTCAATGACCAGACACATTAACTCTTTCTGGAAATAAGTACTCTACAGCTTCCTGCGAGCTGCCTCTCCTGTTGGCCCTGAAGTCTGTCTGTCAGTCAGTCTGTCCGTCTGTCTGTCACTGGCCATAACAGCTCACCACAGTCAGCCAGACACCACCCAAATGAGGACAGCCCTGACCAGACCTTCACCCCCTCCTGTGTCCCCAAAAGGGCATTTCCCCTCAGGGCCCAATGGCAAAAACCAGAGCTCTGGGGCAAGAGATCTGTATCAAGAGATCTGTATCTGTGTCAACAGGCTCAATGTTTATCTGTGTGAGCATGTGAGTATGTATAATGTATTAGTATGTGTGGACATGTGCGTGTGTGTGTGTCGCATTTTTGGTACGGTGTGTATGTGCGTATGTGGGTGTCATGTGCCATGCAGCTGTCCAGTCACCCAGCCGTCTGTCTCCTCCCTCCCACAGAGGTAGACTGCAGTGTGTCGAGATCCTCTCCTCATCCCTCCCTGCGGCTCCTCCAGTGTCAGAGAACACATCTGCTGAACCCCAAGTGTCTTGCTGGCAGATGGCACTGTCTCTCATGCAAACACGCATACACAACCCTAAAAATCCTCACACCCTAAAAATCCTCACACCCTAAAAAGCCCTCCTGCACATGCTCTCCTTCCCTCCCTCCCGTTGTCTCTCCCCACCCCTCCCCTCCCTCCCTCCCTCCCCTCCCCTCCCCTCCACCCTTCACAGGCCCACACACGGCTGGGGCCATCTGGTCTCTTCATAGGGAGCTGGAGCACCCCAGCAGCTCTTGTTTCCGATACAGCCTCAAATTGATTATCATGTCGCCTGTTACCTCCAACCCCCTCCCTAATTTCAATTACGACGGGACTTTAGGTCGAGTAATGACCTCTGTCTCCTCCTCCAATCCACAGGATAAGAAAACAAGGCAGAATATTTGGGGGATGATCCGTCTGGAGAGATTGTTATGGATAATGGACTTGCCAAAATATCTTTGGCATCTTTATTTGTCTCTTTATGATCGTTATCCTATCTCTGTATTTCCACAGAGTTATTGGTGTAACTCTGACACCAACCAGTTAAATACAGTGTGACATTTCCAATCATATTCTGATTTTTTTCTCTCATTTTATATCCACATCTGCATTGGAGAGAGGACTGACTAAATGGTAAGCAGTAGGTGGGGTTAATCACAAATCCACAAGGAGCCTTACTCTACATTCTTAGAAAAAAAGGTGCTATCTAGAACCTTAAAGGGTTCTTCGGCTGTCCCCATAGTAGAACCCTTTGAATATAACTTTCCACAGAGGGTTCTACATGGAACCCAAAAGGGTTCTACCTGGAACCAAAAAGGGTTCCCCTGTGGGGACAGCCGAAGAACCCTTTTGGATCCTGTTTTTCTACGTGTAGCTTGCCAGGTTTGGCAGACTGTGAGTCCCATCCCTCTAACACCTTAATGGAGGGACTTGATTAAACCAAGGCTTCAACCTACTTACAGTAGACTGTAATTACACCTTCCATATGGATAGTATACCTTTTCACCTGTACAGCCTTGACCTCCCTCCATATAACCTGCATCTCAGTGGGCGTGCCAGCCCTGATGCGGGTGACTGGCAATATAACCTGAGGGTAAATAATTGGCTGATCGATAGATAATGATGTGTCTGAACAGAAGGGAGAAATTAAAAAACAAATTCCCACACAAATCCTGTATGCGTCCCCATCTGCTAGCTTTGGGGAACAGTTTGCTGTAGAGACACAGGGGCTCAAGGTGAATTAATATCAGTCACAGACAGTGCTGAATCACTCAAGCGTAGAGGGCATGCAGAAAGTTATCAAATCAAATCAAAGTTTATTGGTTGCATACACAGTTTTGCAGATGTTATCACATGTGCAGCAAAATGCTTGTGTTTCTAGCTCCGATGTGCAGGAATACTTAGCAATACAAACAATACACAAATAATCCAAAAAGTAAAAAGAAAGAAATTAAGAAATATCAGAATGTGCAATGTCTGAGTCAGTCCCGAATATATACAGTATATACACTGGGTGTACAAAACATTAAGAACACCTTCCTAATATTGAGTTGCACCCCTGCCCTGTTGCCCTCAGAACGGCCTTAATTCGTCGGGGCATGGACTCTTTGGGTGTTCTTGAACCATTCTTGAAACACACAGGAAACTGTTGAGCGTGAAAAACCCAGCAGCGCTGCAGTTCTTGACACACTCAAACCGGTGCGCCTGGCACCTGCTACCATACTCCCGTTCAAAGACACATATTTTGTCTTGCCCGTTCACCCTCTGAATGGAACACATACACAATCCATGTCTCTATTGTCTCAAGGATTAAAAATCCTTCTTTAACCTGTCTCCTCCCCTTCATCTACACTGATTGAAGTGACATCAATAAGGGATCGTAGCTTTAACCTGGTCAGTTTACATCATAGGAAGAGCATAATGTTTTGTATACTCAGTGTACAGTGCATTCGGGAAAGTATTGAGACCACTTGACCTTTTCCACATTTTGTTGCGTTCCAGCCTTATTCGAAAATATATAGTGTTTTTCAATCTACACACAATACAAATCAAATCAAATTGTATTAGTCACATGGGCCAAATATCTTACAGTGAAATGCTTACCTACGAGCCCCTAACCAACAATGTAGTTTAAAAAAATATGGATAAGAATAAGAAATAAAAGTAACAAGTAATTAAAGAGCAGCAGCAAAATAACAATAGCGAGACAATATACAGGGGGTACCAGTACAGAGTCAATGTGTAGGGACACCGGTTAGTTGAGGTAATATGTACATTTAGGTAGAGTTATTAAGTGACTATGCATAGATGATAACAACAGAGAGTAGCAGTGGTGTAACAACAGAGAGTAGCAGGGGCAGAAATGCAGAGAGTAGCAGAAATGCAAATAGTCTGGGTAGCCATTTGATTAGATGTTCAGGAGTCTTATGGCTTGGACGTAGAAGCTGTTTAGCGGCCTTTTGCGACCTAGACTTGGCGCTCCCGTGCCGCTTGCCGTGCGGTAGCAGAGAGAACAGTCTATGACTAGGGTGGCTGGAGTCTTTGACCATTTTTAGTGCCTTCCTCTGATACTGCCTGGTATAAAGGTCTTGGATGGCAGGAAGAATGGCCCCAGTGATGCACTGGGCCGTTCGCACTACCCTCTGTAGTGCCTTGCGGTCGAAGGACGAGCAGTTGCCATACCAGGCAGTGATGCAACCAGTCAGGATGCTCTCAATGCTGCAGCTGTAGAATCTTTTGAGGATCTGAGGACCCATGCCAAATCTGTTCAGTCTCCTGAGGGGGAATAGGTTTTGTCGTGCCCTCTTCACGGTGGTCTTGGGGTGCTTGGACCATGTTAGTTTGTTAGTGATGTGGACACCAAGGAACTTGAAGCTCTCAACCTGCTCCACTGCAGCCCCATCGATGAGAATGGGGGCTTGCTCGGTCCTCTTTTTCCTGTAGTCCACAATCATCTCCTTAGTCTTGATCACATTGAGGGATAGGTTGTTGTCCTGGCCAGGTCTCTGACCTCCTCCCTATAGGCTGTCTCGTCGTTGTCGGTGATCAGGCCATACCCCATAAAGCCAAAGCAAGTTTTTTAGATGTTTTTGCAAATGTATATATATATAAAAGATGCAATATCACATTTACATAAGTATTCAGACCCTTTACTCAGTACTTTGTGAAGCACCTTTGGCAGCGATTACAGCTTTGAGTCTTCTTGGGTATAATGCTACAAGCTTGGCACACCTGTTTTTGGGGAGTTTCTCCCATTCATCTCTGGAGATCCTCTCAAGCTCTGTAGGTTGGATGGGGAGCGTTGCTGCACAGCTATTTTCAGGTCTTTCCATTCAGTAGATGTAGATGTTCAATCGGGTTCAAGTCAAATCAAATCCAATTGTATTGGTCACATACACATATTTTGCAGATTTTATTGCGGGTGTGGTGGAATGCTTGTGTTCCCAGCTCCAACAGTGCAGTAGTATCTAACAATTCACAACAATACACAAATCTGAAGATAAGATAATGGAATAAAAAAATATATAACTATTAGGATGAGCAATGTCGGAGTGGCATTGTCTAAAATACAGTAGAATAGAATAGAATATAGTATATACATATGAAATGAGTAAAACAATATGTAAACATTATTAAAGTGGCCAGTGATTCCATGTCTATGAATATAAAGCAGCAGCCTCTAAGGTGCAGGGTTGAGTAGCCGGGTGGTAGCCGGCTAGTGATGGCTATTTAACAGTCTGATGGCTTTGAGATAGAAGCAGTTTTTCAGTCTCTCGGTCCCAGCTTTGATGCACCTGTACTGACCTCGCCTTCTGGATGATAGTGGGGTGAACAGGCCGTGGCTCGGATGGTTGATGTCCTTGATGATCTTTTTGGCCTTCCATTAGCGAGAAATATACTTGGAAGCGGTGCACTCCTCCTGAGTCTAACTATTTTTCCACCCCCATGCTTCACAGTAGGTATGGTGTTCTTTGGATGCAACTCAGCATTCTTTGTCCTCCAAACACGACAAGTTGAGTTTTTACCAAAAAGTTATATTTTGGTTTCATCTGACCATATGACATTCTCCCAATCTTCTTCTGGATCATCCAAATGCTCTCTAGCAAACTTCAGACAGGCCTGGACATGTACTGGCTTGAGCAGGGGGACACGTCTGGCACTGCAGGATTTGAGTCCCTGGCGGCGTAGTGTGTTACTGATGGTAGGCTTTGTCACCGTTCTTGTGATCATTTGTCACCGTTCTTGTGATCATTTTGACCTCACGGGGTGAGATCTTGCTGGAGCCCCAGATCGAGGGAGATTATCAGTGGCCTTGTATGTCTTCCATTTCCTAATAATTGCTCCCACAGTTGATTTCTTCAAACCAAGCTGCTTACCTATTGCAGATTCAGTCTTCCCAGCCTGGTGCAGGTCTACAATTTTGTTTCTGGTGTCCTTTGACAGCTCTTTGATCTTGGCCATAGTGGAGTTTGGAGTGTGACTGAGGTTGTGGACAGGTGTCTTTTATACTGATAACAAGTTCAAACAGGTGCCATTAATACAGGTAACGAGTGGAGGACAGAAGAGCCTCTTAAAGAAGAAGTTACAGGTCTGTGAGAGCCAGAAATCTTGCTTGTTTGTAGGTGACCCAATACTTATTTTCCACCATCATTTGCAAATAAATTCATAAAAAATCCTACAATGTGATTTTCTGGATTTTTTTTCTTCTCATGTTGTCTGTCATAGTTGAAGTGTACCTATGATGCAAATTACAGGCCTCTCTCATCTTTTTAAGTGGGAGAACTTGCACAATTGGTGGCTGACTAAATACTTTTTTGCCCCACTGTACATATGAAGTGGATAAAATATTATGTCAACATTGTTAAAGTGACCAGTGTTCAATGACTATGTACGTAGGGCAGCAGTCTCTAAGATGCAGGCTACACACTGATGAGATGGTATTATTGGATGCAAGAAGTAAAGAGAGTTTTTCAGGTGCTTGATCGAGTATCAATTGAGTGGTTCTAGTCCATTGTGGGCAGGCAGTGAATGATGAAGGAGGATGTTGTTGAGCTAGGGAATCATATGATGGGATGTACTGAGTGTCCATAGTCAACTTAGATTGTAGGGATTAGTGTCAGGGTCATTCATTAGTCATTGAGATGAGTATTGACATTGCTGCAGTAACCTAGTGTCATGGGGCTAAGTCGGTGATGAAGGGTCTCAATGGAGTTTCCTGAAGATCTGATGAATTATAAGGGGTTTTGGTCATCTATGAACATCTTGGCCATGTTCTTTTATAATCTCCACCCAGCACAGCCAAAAGAGGACTGGCCACCCCTCATAGCCTGGTTCCTCTCTAGGTTTCTTCCTAGGTTTTGGCCTTTCTAGGGAGTTTTTCCTAGCCACCGTGCTTCTACACCTGCATTGCTTGCTGTTTGAGGTTTTAGGCTGCGTTTCTGTACAGCACTTTGTAACATCAGCTGATGTAAGAAGGGCTTTATAAATACATTTGATTGATTCTTTGGTTTTGCTGTATGAAAGACAGTATGATGTCTGTGGCATCGCTGTGATGGATTTTAATGGGTTGTACACTGCTGTGATAATTTGCGGTGAGTCATGTGCATACTGGTAGCCACTAAAATTAGTGTGAAGATGTGTGATGAACTTCTAAATGGGTGTGAGGAGACGTCAGCTATGATGATTTGTGATCGGTTTCATCAATGTTGAGGTTCATGGCGCAGTATTCAATGCAGTGGTAATTATAAAGCGTCTACTCAGTCTCTTCTTGATTATCATTGCTTTGAGTTACTCCACTCGCCACTTTAATGGTCTCCTACTGAAAGTGCCTGATAAGCAGAAATGAATGAGAGGAGGAGTGGGACGGAGAGGGGAAGCCCCCAGATTTACTCATCTACTTCTTTCCTTATTCTGCGACGCTTATTAAACTCCCTGTTTCTCCTGACTGTGTCCCAGTGCAATAAACCCACATGGCAGGGAAGCAAATATTATAACTTACAAACCCTGTAATGGATCTCTCTCTCTCTCTCTCTCTCTCTCTCTCTCCCTATATATACAGTATATACTGTATAAACAAGTATTAACTATCATTAAAACTCGTTTTTCAACCACTCCACAAAGATCTTGTTAACAAATTATAGTTTTGGCAAGTCGGTTAGGACATCTACTTTGTGCATGACACAAGTCATTTTTCCAACAATTGTTTACAGACAGATTATTTCACTTAAAATTCACTGTTTCACAATTCCAGTGCATCAGAAGTTTACATGCACTAAGTTGACTGTGCCTTTAAACAGCTTGGAAAATTCCAGAACATGATGTCATGGCTTTAGAAGCTTCTGATAGGCTAATTGACATCATTTGAGTCAATTGGAGGTGTATCTATGGATGTATTTCAACGCCTACCTTCAAACTCAGTTCCTCTTTGCTTGACATCATGGGAAAATCTAAAGAAATCAGCCAAGACCTCGGAAAATAAATTGTAGACCTCCACAAGTCTGGTTCATCCTTGGGAGCAATTTCTAAACGCATGAAGGTTCCACGTTCATCTGTACAAACAATAGTACGCAAGTATAAACACCATGAGACCACGCAGCCGTCATACCGCTCAGGAAGTAGACGTGTTCTGTCTCCTAGAGATGAACGTACTTTGGTGAGAAAAGTGCAAATCAATCCCAGAACAACAGCAAAGGAACTTGTGAAGATGCTGGAGGAAACAGGTACAATAGTATCTATATCCACAGTAAAACTAGTCCTATATCGACTTAACCTGAAAGGCCACTCAGCAAGGAAGAAGCCACTGCTCCAAAACCGCCATAAAAAAGCCAGACCACGGTTTGCAACTGCACATGGGGACAAAGATCGTTCTTTTTGGAGAAATGTCTTCTGGTCTGATGAAACAAAAATAGAACAGTTTGGCCATAATGACCATCGTTATGTTTGGAGGAAAAAGGGGGAGGCTTGCAACTTGAAGAACACCATCCCAACCGTGAGGCACGGGGGTGGCAGCATCATGTTTTGGGGGTGCTTTGCTGCAAGAGAGACTGGTGCACTTCACAAAATAGATGGCATCATGAGGCGGGAAAATTATGTGGATATATTGAAGCAACATCTCAAGACATCAGTTAGGAAGTTAAAGCTTGTTCGCAAATGGGTCTTCCAAATGGACAATGACCACAAGCATACTTCCAAAGTTGTGGCAAAATGACTTAAGGACAACAAAATCAAGGTATTGGAGTCACAAAGCCCCAGAGGTGTGGACTCGAGTCACATGACTTGGACTCGAGTCAGACTCGAATCACAAATATGGTGACTTGCAACTCGACTTTGACTTTAACACCAATGACTCGTGACTTAACTTGGACTTGAGCCTTTTGACTCAAACTGACTTGATACCCTCCCAAGTCCAAATAATAAAAACGATGCTATTAAAAAAAGATGTGCAGCGCACATTTGGAAAGTCATAAATATATACATTTTTAAAAGCATTCATGATTTGCGTAAATGTAATATACTAACTATTACTCTTGTTAAAAATATGAAATCGTATTACATTTGGTGAAGAGCACATTATGGACTCGAAACTCAAAATGTAGGACTTGAGACTTGACTTGAGACTTGTCGGTCTTGGCTTGAAACTTGACTCGGACTTGCCTGTCTTGACTTAGCACTCAAGTCCCAAGTCAAGTCCTAAGACTTGAGACTTACTTGTGACTTGTAAAACAATGACTTGGTCCCACCTCTGCAAAGCCCTGACCTCAATCCTATAGAAAACTTGTGGGCAGAACTGAAAAAGCGTGTGCGAGCAAGGAGGCCTACAAACCTGACTCAGTTACACCAGCTCTGTCAGGAGGAATGGGCCAAAATTCACCCAACTTATTGTGGGAAGCTTGTGGAAGGCTACTCGACATGTTTGACCCAAGTTAAACAATTTAAAGGCAATGCTACCAAATACTAATAGAGTGTATGTAAACTTCTGACCCACTGGGAATGTGATGAAAGAAATAAAAGCTGAAATAAATCATTCTCTCTACTATTATTCTGACATTTCACATTCTTAAAATAAAGTGGTGATCCTAACTGACCTAAGACAGTAATTTTTTACCAGGATTAAATGTCAGGAATTGTGAAAAAGTGAGTTTAAATGTATTTTGCTAAGGTGTATGTAAACTTCCGACTGTATATATTTTCTCTCTCTCACTTTCTCTCTCTCTCTTTGTTTTTCTCTCTTTCTGTCTCTCTCTCTCTCTCTCTCTCTTTCTTTCTTTCTCTCTCACTCTCTTTTTATTTATCTTTCTCTCTATCTATCTCTCTCTCTCTCTCTCTCTCTCTCTCTCTCTATATATATATATATATATATCTCTCTTTCCGCTTTCTCTTTCTATCTCTTTCTCTCTCTAAATATATCTTTGTCTCTCTCTCTCTCTCCCTTTCTCTCGCTTTCACACTCTTGCCCGCTCTCTCTCTCTACTCTCTCTCCCCCCTTTCCCTCACTCTCTTGCCACCCTCTTTCCCCTCTCTCTTGCTCCTTCCCTCTTTCTCTCCACTATCCTTCTTTCAAGTTGGACCTTTCCCCTCCCTCGTACTCTCTGTGTTCCCTGGTCCCCTGTGGGAGTGAGGGTCCTCGTTGCGAGGACAGACACTGTTCCTCTCGGATATTGCATTACACAGTAATTAATTTCTACTGTGACTTGTTTCATGACCAACCAGGCTGTGTGGAGATCAGGTGGTAAGGAGAACCTCCTCTGGGAGTGAGCCACAAGGAAACAGCAGGCTAAGAGGGGCCTTTAATAATGTCTACAAATACTACCGCCCTTTCCCCTTTCTCCCCACAGTCTTCCAGCACGCCAGCCCACACAGCCCCACAGCCCACTCCTTATGAGAAACCATCAGCCACCGCACAGAGATAGATGAGAATATATCAATAAAAAAATCCTGCTTATTTCTCGCCGCATTACAAGCCTCTACTACACAAACACAAATTATAGGCTGCAGGCGGCAGGTAGCCTAGTGGTTAGAGCGTTGGACTAGTAACCGAAAGGTTGCAATATCAAATCCCCGAGCTGACAGAACCTGTCGTTCTGCTACTGAACAAGGCAGAACGACTGTTCCTAGGCCGTCATTGAAAATAAGAATTTGTTCAACTAACTTGCCTTTTTTTAATGCTGTGAATGTACTGTATTCAACACTATATCTCCAGGCCTTTTATAATGATTTACAATAGTGGTACCAAAGTGCCAATGAACTTGTTACAATGCAGTAAGACCAGGGGATGTTATGTCGGACGATAATTAGCCCTACTGGTGCCCTTTCAGACCATGAATTGTGGGTGGTTATCTGTAGGAAAGTGTAAGAGGGCTTTGAGAATACATCTGTCTGAATCGTATGATTTTCTTGAGGCTTCTAGCATGGCTAAAATCAACATGATAATATAACATACCAAAGTTTGTCATATCAGTTGGACGTTTTATAGATGTAACCTAGGACACGTGTGGCGCAGCGGTCTAAGGCACTGCATCTCAGTGCTAGAGGCATCACTACAGACACCCTGGTTTGAATCCAGGCTGTATCACAACTGGCTGTGATTAGGAGTTCCATAGGGTGGCACACAATTGGTCCAGTGTTGTCTGGGTTTGGCTGGTGTATAGTAAGTCATTGTAAATAAGAATTTGTTCTTAACTGGCTTGCCTAGAAGTAAATCAAAATCATTCCTTGAAATGTGTTCCTATATTTTTTTAATCATGTGAAAATACAGTAATTTTGACATTGTCCTAGGAACGTTTTTTGCAATCTATTTTTCGGGCAGTGTGAGATGAAAGACGTGGAGCACTTCTTTTATGATATGGTCTGACGGTACTGAAATCAATCTCAGTACCACCTTTCATAATGGATAAAGGAATGGCAGTATGTAGCTACTGTAATGTAATGACAATAGGATAGCCTGTCCCGTCATGTTTGGATCATAAAGGTTTATTGTAGCTCAGAGTTGACTGCCATGTGAAATGGCTCAATTTAGGCCTTAGTTTGATACAGTCACATGAAGGCGCCTCGTCTGCATTGGCCAATCGTCACATTGAGCCCCTATTACTGTTGGAAGGGGACTCGAGGTCACATCGCCCACTACAGAACAGTTCAGACAGCCTCGCTTAAAACACAGATCAGCTAAGATTTACATGGTGTTGAATAAATTACATGTTGTAATGTGACACAACAATTATAATGTGTTATAGTACTTCTTGGGTTGGCAGTCCCTGTATTTTTAGTCAACACAGACTATATGTCAAAGTTGAACTAATGCAAGAACAGCTCATTCAAATGATATTCAAATGCCTTTTAAACTTTTCATGTATAAAGAATAATAGGATATGAATTGGAGATAAGCTCAACATAAATACTTATTCAAAAGAATCATGTTGGTGACACAATCTACATGGATGGATGATCAATAAATCAAATGTTAAATCTACATTACCTTTGGACCCTTGTTGTCTCTGAGTCGCTGAGTTTATTGATCTCGATTGTTGGGCTCGATGTACAGTAACTTTTCATTGGAAAATAACAATCCAGCTCTCTCGCCATGCATTAATATGCTGCTTTGCAATGATCACATCCATCCCATTCGTTTGACAGTGTCCAAATATCGGATGAAAGACTGCCCAAAGGTTCTCCTCTGGGACAGCGTCCTAAAACTAGTGACATTTGGAGACTTTTAGCTGCACAACAAACAAACTTTCCAAACTGTCACCACTATAATTGGCTATGGTGATGCAGCATCAGGCTGGAGCTGTATTCACAAAGCATTGTGGACTGGAGCCTGTGATTGATGATATTTATTTTCTAAACTGTGTCTTCAATACCTTGTGCATATGACCCAGTTCTTTGGGTGATACGTTTTTAATTTAACATCCAGCGTGCCAAAGTCTGCCCTGAAGATGGATTAGTCCCTACTCTCAGACTCCTGGCAGGTGGAGCTGAATAATGTTGATGGGGGAAAAAAACTGTTAGGTTTGGCAGGCATATGGAGAGAGCAGATAGAAGGTTTCTAGAAGTATCCATATAAGGAGAACTGAGTGCTACACTGACTCCATCAAGACTGCTGACAAAGGAGGATAAGAGAGCGGGATGAGGAAGAACAAAGAGAGGGGGAGAGAAAGGGAGAGAGAAAGAGAGCGGGAGGGAAAAAAGGAGTGTGTTTGAGAGAGAAGCAGAAAGCTAAGCAGACATGATGGCAGCGCAGGGCATCAGGAGGAGGCTGTTTGAGGATATTAACCATGTAAGGCTCCCACCGACAGAGCAGATATGAGGATAGGAGAGCTAATTGCAGGAGATATTTCACCCCCCGTGAATATGTGCCGCTGTACACTCGGCAGCGAGTCTCAGAGCACAGATCAGATCAGAATACAAAGGCACAACATTTTCTCTTCCCTCTGAAACCTCCCCGCTATTTAATTTCACAGCGCAGACTTTTGGAATCCATCTCTATGCACAAAACTATTTTTCTTAAAAAACAAACAAACAAAGACATGACACAGGAAGTCAGGGACACATCGTGTTGTTCTCACAATACTCCTCTCTGTGAATGTGAAAGATACATAAACGAACCATGAGGTCATTACTAAATGAGATTACCTAATGACTTCACAGGCAACCATCCTGGCCCAGGGCCATATTGAGACAGAATTACTTCCCCTGTCATTATCTAGAAAAACTAGAAAAGTCATTGTATGTTGAGGCAAAGCTCAATCACATTGTCTGACTGTTTTTAAAAGCAGGGTTAAGAAATCCATACATTTACTAAGGTCATTGTGATCACTCAGAAAACAAACTCTGTAGCACTTTGAGCATTTTGTGTCCTTAAGCTTCTGTTACCATGTACTAGAAGAGCTGGACTTATTGTGTAGCTTCCTTTTAAAAGGCTGGGGTTTGAGTAACTCAGGGTGTGTGTTGCTTTCTATCCATTAGGGGAAGGAAGGTGGGAAAGTAACAACGGATTGATAGAAGGAGAAAAGCAGCTCTGAGGGACCACTCTACAGTGAAAATACATGTAGTTATTGGCTTCTTATTCTTAATGGCTAGACTGACACTATCACACATATGTGAACTGCTACCTCGTTTCAAAGTAATGTTCACCCTAAGGTTATGAGTTCCCTCCAACTTTTTACCAGTGAGGTAACATCCATTCAACCGTCTCAAACTTATAAGGGAGGAAAACTGAACAGAAATGTCATCAAGCTGCCTAGGGCACTACATCGCAGTGCTAGCTGTGCCACCAGAGACTCTGGGTTCGCGCCCAGGCTCTGTCGCAGCCGGTCGCGACCAGGAGGTCCGTGGGGCGATGCACAATTGGCCTAGCGTCATCCGGGTTAGGGATGGTTTGGCCGGTAGGGATATCCTTGTCTCATCGCGCACTAGTGACTCCTGTGGCGGGCCGGGCGCAGTGCACGCTAGCCAGGTCGCCAGGTGCACGGTGTTTCCTCCGACACATTGGTGAGGCTGGCTTCCGGGTTGGATGCGCGTTGTGATAAGAAGCAGTGCGGGTTGGTTGGGTTGTGTTTTGGAGGACGCATGGCTTTCGACCTTCGTCTCTCCCGAGCCCGTATGGGAGTTGTAGCGATGAGACAAGATAGTAACTACCAACAATTGGATACCACGAAATTGGGGAGAAAAATTCAAAAAAATTCAAAAAATAAATAAAAAAAATGTCATCAAGCTCCGTACATGTTAAATCAAAGGTATATAAAACAATAATCTTTAAACTATGTAATCTGTGACTCCATCTCCAAGGTAACTCAAATCTATGTCATATATAGAAACAGCAACAATATACGAGTTCAGTGGCAGTCTCTTCAGGGATTGGTGGTGCTTTCCGGTTGAGCCATGACCAGGTGAGTGGTGGTTTATGGGGATTTCATACAGGCCATTACAGCAGAGGTTACGTTACATTACAGCGGGGGACGTTTTATCTGCAAACACATAAAGAACAGACATCCCATATTTCTGACATCCCAGGAATATATGTACTACTGTTGAGTAGGAGCTGAGAGATGATAATACCAATCACCTCAACTATTCATATCTGCTTGTCTCAAGAGAGTTGAACCATAAAGAGATATAATGGCCAATCACATATACAGATGTAGGATCTTAATTTGATCACCCTGTTGCTAGAGAACTTTCCTGCACTGCAGTATTTGAGCTTTAAAAAGGCTTCCGAAGTTTGTCAATTCCACTTTGAAGTTTCAGACTTGATATTCCCTTACCATTTCTTTTTATCATACCCCTACAAAAATGCCCATTAATTATAATCCACATAATAATTAACATTTCCTGTTACTGCAACATTATTTTCCTGCTATAGCAAATTCGCTCAAATTAAGATCCTACATCTTGTATGGTCATTTTGAGAGATCAGACCACAAAGAGCTTCGCTAGTAGGTAATCACATCGCCTCTCCCAAGTCTGTACGGGAGTTGCAGCAATGGGACAAGGCTGTGAACTACCAATTGGATACCATGAAAAAGGGGGTGAAATAAATAAATAAATAAATGCAGCCATTAAAACCTACCAATGACCCAAGCCCACCTCTTTGGTCTCTGTGAGATGTGTAAATGATTCAAACATCCATAACACTCCACACCACCACTACTATAATGACAACAGGCAAGTGTCCAGCAAAATAATAATCTCTCTCATTTTCAGGTTAAATTCGCACTGTGAGACTTGTCTGTTCGTCAGAGTTTAGTCTCAGAGTGTGGAACTTTGGCCCCAAGCTTTGTGGGCTTCTGTGCAGTGCTTCATTTGAACCGGATCCTGCTGGAACAGGATCTGGGACTTCTCAGGATCCGATACCTCTCGTGGCATGAAAAATATTTTCACTGATTACAATGTAAAAATTCGAATAAAAGTAATCAGAGTTAGTTCTCTGTAATTCTCCTGGCTGCCCCCTAAAAAACGTTATATTCTAATAATTGATTTGTGTTGGGCCAGGCCGGATTTATGGTTTGCCCTACACTGTAGCCTATATAGACCAACGCGTGATCAATGATGTGGAGAGATAGAAGCTCACCTGTATCTCTCACAGAACTAGAAGGAGATTAACTTTTTATGATCTCTCTCGCTCCCTCTGCTCTGATAGACATGACCCTGTAACTGTCATCTTTCCAGCATTGCACTTCATCATTTATTTCCTTATAGAATTATAGCCGAGCAAAGGGTTCTGGAGGTGCCGCAGCACCCCTGATAAATTGAAATATATTTGCCAAATTACTGCTGTCTGTTCAGAAATAAATGAAATCATTCTGAATACTACACCAGTAGTAGGCCTATAATTTAGCCACAGAGGATCAATAGCTTATTTAACATAAATAGTCTAGCTGTGGATTGTGTGTAGCCCAATCACAAGGCATGCCTACAGTCGAGAACGCGAGGCAAATCTGTCAGTGAACAGCATTCAGCCAAAACAGGCCTTTCGTAATATTTCAAATAAAATCACAGGAAAACACAGTTTGGAAAGCAAATGGATCCTGCTGAAAAAATACTAATCTCTCTGTAAGCTACCAAGTTATCAACATCCAAATAGGCCTATTGACTGAACAGCATTGTTTTACAAATTAAAACAGGAGAGAGATAAGCTTCTGGCATGAGCGGTGAGTGAGCTGTGCATCACTGGGTGAGTCAGTGAAACTGGAAAGCTTTTTTAGGACTATACTTCCCTCCTCATACTGTACAATATGTGTGTCTCCACACACCTAGACCTAGGTTATTGATGTATTCAAGACAAGGTTGTTTTAATTGATCAGATTTGGAGTTTGTCAGTGTCAAAGTAGCCTGTCATTTTGATCATTATTGAGGTGTTAAAAAAGATTCTGCTCAAGTCTCCAGTCATCTAAAATGACGTAGAATTGCATGAAATTAGTTTTTAAAGACCACATTTTTCCCAGACCCTTGGCTACAAAAAATGTTCCCCATGTGTGCAACTTCTGCAAGTGCCTCAACTCTACTCTACTGCTCTATGCCAGTATGCAAAAGCGAGGATAATGCATGCAATGCTTTATTATAAAGGTGCATTCCCATACCTCAGAGCCTCCCAGATCACCCCTCTCTTGGGCTCTCTTTTCGTTCCACCACCTCCCAATTTACAAATGAAGCACTGCCTTTGGGATGAGCCGTGCCACAGCCCAATAATATAAGTTACCATGATATAACTGCAGCAGTGGCCACCTCATCAACGCTGGAGCTCTGCAAGGATCCTTCAGAGGAGGAGAGGGGGAGGAAGGAATGAGGGGTGAACTACTAGGGCTCAGTAGAGATGAATAGCCTGCTATCCTCCATGGGAAAGTGTCATGTGAGGAAGGAAAGAAGGAAAAAGAGAGGAAGGGGAGGGTTTATGTACGAGGGAGCAGCAAATAGTGAAACGGAACAACAGCCTTGGACTACGAGGATTGAGATCCTTAGACTACGAGGGTTGAGATCCTTAGACTACGGGGGTTGAGATCCTTAGACTACGAGGGTTGAGATCCTTAGACTACGAGGGTTGAGATCCTTAGACTACGAGGGTTGAGATCCTTAGACTACGAGGGTTGAGATCCTTAGACTACGAGGATTGAGATCCTTAGACTACGAGGTTGAGATCCTTAGACTACGAGGGTTGAGATCCTTAGACTACGAGGGATTGAGATCCTTAGACTACGAGGGTTGAGATCCTTAGACTACAAGGGTTGAGATCCTTAGACTACGAGGATTGAGATCCTTAGACTACGAGGATTGAGATCCTTAGACTACGAGGGTTGAGATCCTTAGACTACGAGGATTGAGATCCTTAGACTACGAGGATTGAGATCCTTAGACTACGAGGATTGAGATCCTTAGACTACGAGGGTTGAGATCCTTAGACTACGAGGATTGAGATCCTTAGACTACGAGGGTTGAGATCCTTAGACTACGAGGGTTGAGATCCTTAGACTACGAGGGTTGAGATCCTTAGACTACGAGGGTTGAGATCCTTAGACTACGAGGGTTGAGATCCTTAGACTACGAGGGTTGAGATCCTTAGACTACGAGGGTTGAGATCCTTAGACTACGAGGGTTGAGATCCTTAGACTACGAGGGTTGAGATCCTTAGACTACGAGGGTTGAGATCCTTAGACTACGAGGGTTGAGATCCTTAGACTACGAGGGTTGAGATCCTTAGACTACGAGGGTTGAGATCGAGGGATGAGATCCTTAGACTATGAGGGTTGAGATCCTTAGACTACGGGGTTGAGATCCTTAGACTACGAGGGTTGAGATCCTTAGACTACGGGGGTTGAGATCCTTAGACTACGGGGTTGAGATCCTTAGACTACGGGGTTGAGATCCTTAGACTCCGGGGTTGAGATCCTTAGACTACGGGGTTGAGATCCTTAGACTCCGGGGGTTGAGATCCTTAGACTACGGGGGTTGAGATCCTTAGACTACGGGGGTTGAGATCCTTGGAATTTTACAACTGTTAAAATTGTGCAGTTGTAAGATTTAGGGCAAAAGTGAAGCCTCTGATTTGACCTGCAGGAAGTATCATATCTTGTTTGCGAGTTTGCTGAAGGGAACATGTTATTGTTATTGTACAAAGGAATCCAACAAAACAAACTCAGGGACAATTCACCCTTTTACTCGAACCTCAATTTCTGGCATTCACACGGTCATTCTGAAATTTAATATGATTCTTGGACGTGTGGTCATGTGAGACTAAAGTGGTGAAGGGTGGGTTTATTTGAAGGACCTTGTTTTGCTTGATTGCTCCTATTGACAGCTCATCTTAGCCTTGTGTGTTCAAAAGACAAGAGAACAAGAGAAACAACACAAGATTAAAGGCAAGAGAATAGTCTATTTTTCGAGTTCATCAATGCAGTTCTGGGTTTAAGGCAGAGAGAAGCCTAGAGAGCCCACAGAGCATCTCCACAAAGCAGAAGGGCGTTGGTATGTACTTAGAGCTAAGTGGCTTGGCCTAGTGATGTATATTTAAACACCCATATGCTATTTAATAAAACTGTCTCAAAATGTAAAGAATCTATCCTCCTTTAATCTGCAACACCCACCCAAGCCACTGCCTGTTCACCCCCTATCATCCAGAAGGCGAGGTCAGTACAGGTGCATCAAAGCTGGGACCGAGAGACTGAAACATAGCTTCTATCTCAAGGCCATCAGACTGTTAAACAGCCATCAGTAACACAGAGAGGCTGCTGCCTACATACAGACTTGAAATCATTAGCCACTCTAACAAATGGATCCCTAGTCACTTTATTAATGTCACTTTAATAATGACGTTTACATATCTTGTATATACATCCGTGATGTATATACTGTATTTTATACCATCTATTGCATCTCGTCTATGCCGGCCGGTCATGGTCCATCCATATGCTTATATGTACATATTCTGATTCCCATCCCTTTACTTAGATTTGTGTGAATTAGGTAAAAAAATATATAATAATAATAATAATATAAAAAAATATATATATTTTTTGTTATCTAATGTTTCTTCTCAGTAATTCTGGTGGTTTTTATGCTCAAAATTACAACATTCGCTAAAACTGCATCAAAACCACAGGAAAGTGTCAGGGTGTCCCTTCCTCCCCAAAATCCTCATCCACTCAAATTGTTGATGTGCACGGACATTCCTGACTGCAATGACTGTTTAATGGACAGGGTCAGCATAGAACGCGCTGCCCTGCCTAACCAAGTTGGGGAAACCCTGGCCTAACTGATATTCGTTGCATTGAGTGGATGAGGATTTTGCACATGTGCATTGCCTAAACATGTTGTGTGGGTATTACCTGGGGTAGCTGTGCTCATTTGGGCGTCTACATAACGTGGCACTCGCATACCTGGAACTGAACAACGCAAACACACACACACAACACACACACACACACACACACACACACACACACACACACACACACACACACACACACACACACACACACACACACACACACACACACACACACACACACACACACACACACACACACACACACACACCAGTGACGTGTGGTGAGGTCGGTGGCTGGGTAAGCACTGGCTATTATCAAAGCCAGATTTATAAATATACCAAGTTTACCATACAACAGATAACACCAACAACCAGAGTGACATAGGCTATTAACCAAAATTGACTAATAACTTTCACCAAATGTAAAAATGACTCACTGCTCAGCTCAGCTCACCCTTAAACTGATGTGGCATCCACAGTTACAACCAATAGGTGGCACTAAAATACCAATATATGGACACATTTCATTGGAATAGTTTGCAACGCAAACTTCATAGCCTTTCACAATGGATGTACAATTCTTTCAATGTGCGGCGGCCACAAAAATCATTACGCACACATATATAATAAAAAAGGTTCTAACGAAATGTACATATCAACAATCGAAATGACAAAAATCTTAGCAAAACGAAATGAAAATGGATTCAAAGAGATGTTGTCCATTCTCATGATTCAACAGAAGCCTAGCCTGCAAATGGCAAAGGAAAATGCATTTAGGTCTACCTTTACTTGTAAATGAAGTCCATTCGTCTGGTAAACCTCTCAGTGACAGCGTTGTAGAACTCACAGCAGAACCCCATGTCCATTATTTTATTCAGCATGCACAGAGCAGACACATTCCCAATGCCTCCTTGGTTCCATTTTCACACTGACACAAAACCTAATTCCCATTCCTTACATCCACAAAACGTCATTCCCATTCCTTAAATCCACAAAACCTAATTCCCATTCCTTACATCCACAAAACGTCATTCCAATTCCTTACATCCACAAAACCTAATTCCCATTCCTTACATCCACAAAACCTAATTCCCATTCTTTACATCCACAAAACCTAATTCCCATTCTTTACATCCACAAAACAAAAGTAACTGTGCAAGATGTGCAAAAGTATTAATTGGTAATGACGTTTCAGACAAGTGGACAGTCCAGAACTGTTCGCCTTCCCGACAGCTTGAAGTGAGGGAGATGGTGGTTGCCTATCATGTCACGTCTTAGTCTTGTAGAGCTCCTGTATGCTGGCTCTGTCTGGTCTTAACATGCAGGATGTGAATGCAACAAAGCAACCTAAAACAATCCTATCACCTGGTCAATATCTTCACTCACTCATGCAGCTACAACAGAGGCCACATTGAACACTTGTATTCATGTAGCACACTTCAAAGAGTCGATTCCCACACCCCAGAGTGATCACTGATTTCTAAGCAGTGCTGGAGATTATTAAACATGATTGAACATGTCAGCCACTCTATTTTCTAAGCCGTTTGTTGAAATGACAAGCGCAGTATAATGGTTCAACTGTCTAAACTCTCGCTTTCTGAAGAGCCTAGCTATGAGATCTGGGGACATCAATGCGTTCTAGGGGCTGTAGTCCCATTACAAGGACAGTAATTATTGATTCACTATCTCTTTTCTGGTTGATTGTGGGGGAAATCATGCTCTGTACCAGCTCTCTCTTATTGATTTGGAATGAGCTGTCATTGAGTGAGGTGGGAGCTAGAGCGGCCGTAAAGGCCGGTGTGTGCGTGTGTGCATGTGTGCATGCATGCGTGTGCATGTGTGTGAGTGTGTCCACACACTCATATCTGCAGGCCTCTCCAACAGTAATATCAACACAGCAGCATTTCTCTATAAGGGTCTAGATTGAGAGTTGCTGAGCTTTCTCTACAGCCACTAACCTCATATCTGACACCCAGGAAATTACCCTGGCTAGTAAAGTACTGTACCGATAAAATAATTGTTGTGTTGTTTTATGGTGCCTCTATGGTTTTACACTCACCCAATGCTGTTAAACTATGACTCCATTTCCATCGCAGTGGTGGAAGGTCAAGATGTCGCAGGTCAAGTTTGAGATCAATCAGACAGTGGAATCGTTCCAGAGTATATGCTACGAATAAGCTCAAAAGCAAGACAGAGGGGAATTACAGACCTTGGCACAGAGCAACCTGAATTTAAATGGTGGTATTACAAAGCACATTATAAAACCTAAGACAGCTTCTTTCTAAGCTCTCTTAGAGCCCCACTTTTAAAGGCCAAACAGTAAACTTACAAACTATAAACACCCTCTTCAACATGTTTATTTCACACAGAGTTTGAGCTTTACCCTGCCACAGTGTGGTGACGTATGGTGAGGGAGAGGTTCCTTTGATCAGTGTTCCTGCAGTGACCATTAGGCAAGCTGGCGTGATCCCCTCTGGGTTGGAGGAGGAACCCCCCTGCTGTGACTGAAGGCCGGAACCTTCCCAGGTCTCTTACTCTCAGTTATGTTCAAACCACTCCTGTCTGTCACCACCCTCTGCCTTTGGAACACAACATCAAACAGACAGGGGCCTCGCTTGACTTGGTCCACTTTGCATTGTGTGTTGTTCAGGCATGGTGAGGTACATGAGCGGAGAGACTCACTTGGCAGCGTAAAAGTCTCACCTGATCTTTAAAATGGGCTAAGAACGGTTGTATACAACCGACCCTCTGGGAAAACCAAACCACCCTAGACACAAGAAACACTACTAACAAAAACCACATCTACTTCAGTCAGAATCCCCAGTTCTTGAATCCATCTGCCACTTGAGATCAGATAAGTAGGATACTGTTGCTGCATTCATATGTGACTAATATATAATGCATTAGCATGCTTATTGTTATGAACACTGATGAAGTAGTGGCTGATGTTACACAGACTTCACCGTGAAGGTATACCAGGTTTTGTTTTATATAGATCCTTATCTGTTTGAAATGAGAATGTACACACAGAACATCCCAGTCAGTAAAAAGCTTAGGTCTATCCATCACACTCCATAACAGAGCTCCATCCCTGACACTCTGTTTAAATAACACAGTCCTGTCTCCCAACGGAACCTGGGGATTGGCTATGACGGAGCTGCTCGGGAAATGACCCCATCCTGTGACCCTGTTTTGATCCCTGTGACCACAGGGAAAGGTGAGAACTGTGGGGACTGTCACTGAGACACTGTCCAGATGTTCCACATTCCTCACCCTGAAGGAAGGAAGGTGTTCTCATCCCAACCTACTGCTGTTAAGACGAAGGATAAGAGCTCCATGCATGGGCGCACATAGGAACCACAGTAGGGCCCAAAGGCTTACTGGTCATGTCATGTGGTCAAGGACAACTCAGGATCTGAGTCCAGAACCACATACTGCTGTGTTTGTTACACAATTTAGTCAGCAACATTCTCATCACTGTTATTAAGTATACCATATTAGTGGAGATTGATGGCCATCTCATCTCAAATGAATGTTGACTGATAAGAAATATGCTTCCGTTTGTGACTGATATTTTCACTTCTCCAGTACTGAGAAGCACTTAAATAATAATTGGCCCATGGACATTTATAAAACTGTCCCATGTTTCCCAGACACTAACTTCCTCATTCAACCTCCGGCTGTGAAACATAATATATAGTCTTGCATCTGACCTGTTGGATGCTGCTTTCTTTTTTTTATTGCTCTGCAGATTTGAGTTTTCCTGGAGAGACAGACAGACACAGAGAAAGCTGTGATGTAGAGTGGAAGTCCAGCTCTGCAGGCTTCCCATGTTAGGCAAGTGCCAGCTGGGCTATTGATGTATGTGAGCAGCACAGGAGGCTGCTGAGGGGAGGATGGCTCATAATAATGGCTGGAATGGAGAGAACGACATGAAATCAAACACATGGAAACCACATGTTTGATGAGTTCTATACCATCCCATTTATTCTGTTCCAGCCATTATTATGAGCCCGTCTTCCCCAATTAAGGTGCCATCGGCCGTCTGTGGTAAGCATCTGTGTGGAGTTGTTGTGTGGACGGGATGAATGGGTCCCTCTCTTTCCAGAAACACTTACAGGTGAGCACTGGGGGAAATGGACTCACATGACCAGGCCATTCATCAGCACTGGCAGGTGGGCAAGAGCGGGTAGGGGGAGAGAGTGAACAGACACAGAGGGGAACGAAAATACATTCATGTGTGTGCACACACAAACACCCATGCACCCATGCGAAGCGAACACACACACATGACATTTTTTTACAAAATAAATGTACACACATTAGAATTGCATAGGTTTGCTATGTGTGTGTGGAAATTACACTGGAGAGTGGACAGGTATATTAGGATGTATATTAAGACGTATATAAAGATGCATATTAAGACGCATATGAAGACACATATTAAGAAGTATATTAAGATGTATATTAAGATGTATATGAAGATGAAAATTAAGACGTATATGAAGACGTATATTAAGAAGTATATTAAGAAGTATATTAAGATGTATATTAAGATGTATATTAAGACGTATATAAAGACATATATTAAGACGCATATAAAGTAATATATCAAGACGTATATTAAGTCGCATATTAAGATGTAAATTAAGTTATATATTAAGAAGTACATTAAGTTGTGTGTTAAGACGTACAGTTGAAGATGGAAGTTTACATACACCTTAGCCAAATATATTTAAACTGAGTTTTTCACAATTCCTGACATTTAATCCAAGTAAAAATTCCCTGTCTTAGGTCAGTGAGGATCACCACTTTATATTAAGAATGTGAAGTGTGAGAATAATAGTTGAGAGAATGATTTATTTCAGCTTTTATTTCTTTCATCAAATTCCCAGTGGGTCAGAAGTTTCCATACACTCATTTAGTATTTTGTAGCATTGCCTTTAAATTGTTTAACTTGGGTCAAACGTGTCGGGTAGCCTGTCACAAGCTTCCCACAATAAGTTGGGAGAATTTTGGCGCATTCCTCCTGACAGAGCTGGTGTAACTGAGTCAGTTTTGTAGGCCTCCTTGCTCGCACACGCTTTTTCAGTTTTTCAGTTCCCACAAATTTTCTACAGGTTTGGGGTCAGGGTTTTGTGATGGCCACTCCAATACCTTGACTTTGTTGTCCTTAAGCCATTTTGCCACAACTTTGGAAGTATTCTTGGGGTCATTGTCCATTTGGAATACCCATTTGCGACCAAGCTTTATAACTTCCTAACTGATGTCTTGAGATGTTGCGTCAATATATCCACATAATTTTCCTGCCTCATGATGCCATCTATTTTGTGAAGTGCACCAGTCTCTCTTGCAGCAAAGCACCCCCACAACATGATGCTGCCAACCCCGTGCTTCACGGTTAGGATGGTGTTCTTCAGCTAGCAAGCCTCCCCCTTTTTCCTTCAAACATAAAGATGGTCATTATGGCCAAACAGTTCTATTTTTGTTTCATCAGACCAGAGGACATTTCTCCAAAAAATACGATCTTTGTCCCCATGTGCAGTTGCAAACCGTGGTCTGGCTTTTTTATGGTGGTTTTGGAGCAGTGGCTTCTTCCTTGCTGAGCGGCCTTTCAGGTTATGTTGATATAGGACTCGTTTTACTGTGGATATAGATACTTTTGCACCTGTTTCCTCCAGCATCTTCACAAGGTCCTTTGCTGTTGTTCTGGGATTGATTTGCACTTTTAGCACCAAAGTACGTTCATCTCTAGGAGACAGAACGCGTCTCCTTCCTGAGCGGTATGATGGCTGAGTGGTCCCATGGTGTTTATACTTGCGTACTATTGTTTGTACAGATGAACGTGGAACCTTCATGCGTTTAGAAATTGCTCACAAGGATGAACCAGACTTGTGGAGGTCTACAATTTTTTTTTCTGAGGTCTTGGCTGATTTCTTTTGATTTTCCCATGATGTCAAGCAAAGAGGCACTGAGTTTGAAGGTAGGCCTTAAAATACATCCACAGGTACACCTTCCATTTACACAAATGATGTCAATTAGCCTATCAGAAGCTTCTAAAGCCTTGACATAATTTTCTGACATTTTCCAAGCTGTTTAAAAGCACAGTCAACTTAGTGTATGTAAACTTCTGACCCACTGCAATTGTGATACAGTGAATTATAAGTGAAATTATCTGTCTTTAAACAATTGTTGGAAAAATAACTTATGTCATGCACAAAGTAGATGTCCTACCCGACATGCCAAAATATAGTTTGTTAACAAGAACTTTGTGGAGTGGTTGAGAAACGATGACTCCAACATAAGTGTATGTAAACCTCCGACTTCAACTGTATATTAAGACGTATATTAAGTTGTACAGTATATTAAGACATATATTAAGACATATGGTATATTAAGTGAAACTTCATGTGTTTTTTTCCATCATGGCTCATTGTATATCATACCCTTCATCTTTTAGCTTGTCTCAACATCATTATTAGAAAATTACTTTATTTCAATTGAAAAAGACAATGATGGAACAGTGAGTGAATTCATTCACTTTTAAGTGTTGCCAAAACATTATTGCTCGATGGGCATAAATATTAAAAGCCCTTGTGAATTGATTAAATTCAAAACAACCACATACTGCAATTTGAGCACACAATGGAATTCATTCATTGGCCTCAAAAATTATTAAACAGCTGAATCTCTTCCCGAAGTTGATGTAAAATGTTCTTTCATTTATTCATCAGCTGTCTATTAACCTGGGGCTTTTCTAAAATAATTACATGCATTATTCACTGTTGACATTATAGTGGCGGAACATATTTACTATAAAATAACCAGAGTATAAATTGTTGTCTCAGCTATGATGTGCTGTGTGTGTGTGTGTGTGTGTGTGTGTGTGTGCACATGCGTGTGTGTGTACCTCTGTTCACAGTGCTCTGACGGTATGTACAGTACCAGTCAAAAGTTTGGATACACCTACTCATTCAAGGGTTTTTCTTTATTTTTACTATTTTCTACATTGTAGAATAATAGTGAAAACATAAAAACTATGAAATAACACATATGGAATCAATGGCGTAACCAAACAAGTGTTAAACAAATTAAAATATATTTTATATTTGAGATTCTTCAAAGTATTCTCTCTTGGCATTCTCTCAACCAACTTCACCTGGAATGCTTTTCCAACTGTCTTGAAAGAGATCCCAGATATGCTGAACACTTGTTGGCTGCTTTTCCTTCACTCTGCTGTCCAACTCTGCTCCCGAGTGGCGCAGCGGTCTAAGGCACTGCATCTCAGTGCAATAGGCACCCCTACTGTCCCAGGTTGGATTCCAGGATGTATCAAATCGGGCCGTGGTTGGGAGTCCCATAGGGCGACTCACAATTGGCCCAGCGTCTCAATTGGGTTGAGGTCGGGTGATTGTGGAGGCCAAGTCATCTGATGCAGCACTCCATCACTTTCCTTCTTGATAAAATAGCCTTTACACAGCATGGAGGTGTGTAAGGTTATTGTCCTGCTGAAATACAAATGATAGTCCCACTAAGCGAAAATCAGATGGGATGGCGTATCGCTGCATAAATCACAGACAGTGTCACCAGCAAAGCACCCCTACACTATCACACCTCCTCCTCCATGCTTCACGGTGGGAACCACACATGCAGAGATCATCCGTTTACAGACTCTGCGTCTCACAAAAAGACACGGCAGTGGGAACCAAAACACTTAAATGTGGGCCAAAGGACAGATTTCCACCGGTCTAATGTCCATTGCTCATGTTTCTTGGCCCAAGCAAGTCTCTTCTTATTATTGGTGTCCTTTACTAGTGGTTTCTTTGCAGCAATTTCACCATGAAGGCCTGATTCACGTAGTTTCCTCTGAACAGTTGATGTTGAGATGTGTCTGTTACTTGAACTCTGTGAAGCATTTATTTGGGATGCAAAAACCCTTGAATGACACTTGAATGAGTAGGTGTGTCCAAACTTTGTTCGGGTACTGTACAGTATGTTTGTCTTCTCACACACACATGCAAACACACACGCAAACACACACGCAAACACACACGCAAACACACACACACCACACACCACACACACACACACACACACACACTTTGCGTGTGCTCATGTTCTTTTCTATAAGTGCTCTGTAGACCATGGAGAATTCCAGGAAGTGATGTTACTTTTAATCAGCCTTTTCATCTGAACTGAAATCATCTCCCTCTGGCCAAGTGTGGCTCAGTTGGTTGACCATGGTGCTTGCAATGCTAGGGTTGTGGGCTCGATTCTCACAGGGGGCCAGAATGAAAATGTATGCCCTCACTACTGTAAGTTGCTCTGGATAAAAAGCACCTGCTAAATGACTTAAACTGTAAATGTTTCCAAAGAAATCCTTTTGATGGTGTTAGAGAGCAAACCTATCCTAATATTAATTCGTAATCTGCAATAGTTGCTACACTACATATTAGGCCCTTTCTTAATTCAGTGGAATCTGTTTTGGTCTAAGAAAATAACTATCTTAAGCTATGAACACTTATACTTTTACATACGACATCTTCTTTTACATCCAGCAACCTAAACAGGCACACAACTGAAGCAACAGCCATCATCACTACGACCCTGAACTAGCGCATGTCTTAAAAATAACTTTCAGTTCATATTGACCTGTCCTTTGTGTTTTATACCATACATGCTTTCACGTAGTGTCTCTCACATGGATGTATTGACCGTGGATGTGTTTCTCCGCAGGTGAAGGTGATTAGGGCATTTCACATGCTATTGGATGACAAATGCGTTAGGCATGTTCTGACCTTGAGAATCCAGTCCTCTTTGCTACACTACTGTGATGGCTCCAGGTGGATACAGTCTGTTCCTAATGGAAATATTCCTGTTTAATTTCCCACTCTCTCTCTCTCTCTCTCTCTCTCTCTCTCTCTCTCTCTCTCTCTCTCTCTCTCTCTCTCTCTCTCTCTGCCTTCTTGAGTGGATGTGTTAAATATGTTGGCCCTAGGGATATTTGATTTCACTCGGTGCCGTTTTATCTGACTGCGTGGCTAATTGGGGAATCTGCTCATGTACTGATTATTTATGTGTGTGTGAGACAATGGATCCTCATTTGTGTGTATACCTGCCTGTATGTGGTAAATGCCAGTGTGAAAAAGCATACTAGTGTAGCCTATGTGATTCTGGGAAGCAGAGATGTAGAGCGTACCCAACACAAGGATCAAATCAAATTTTATTTGTCACATGCTCTGAATAAAACAGGTGTAGACCTTAACGTGAAATGCTTACTTACAAACCCTTAACCAACAATGCAGTTTTAAGAAAATACCTAACAAAAGTAAGAGATAATAAAAACTAATAATTAAAGAGCAGCATTAAATCACAACCGTGGGGCTATATACAAGGGTACCGGTACAGAGTCAATGTGTCAATGTGCGGGGGCACCGGTTTTGAGGTAATTGAGGTAATTATGTACATGCAGGTATGGTTATTGAAAGTGGCTATGCATAGATAATAAAAAAAAGTGGTGGTGGGGGGTGCAAATAGTCTGGGTAGCCATTTGATTAGGTGTTCAGGAGTCTTATGGCTTGGGGGTGGAAGCTGTTTAGAAGCCTCTTGGACCTAGACTTGGCGCTCGGGTACCGCTTGCCGTGCGGTAGCAGAGAGAACAGTCTATGACTAGGGTGGCTGGAGTCTTTGACAATGTTTAGGGCCTTCCTCTGACACCGCCTGGTATAGAGGTCCTGGATGGCAGGAAGCTTGACCCCAGTGATGTACTGGGCCATACGCACTACCCTCTGTAGTGCCTTGCGGTCGGAGGCCGAGCAGTTGCCATACCAGTTGCAGCTTTTGAGGATCTGAGGATCCATGCCAAATCGTTTCAGTCTCCTGAGGGGGAATAGGGTTTGTTGTGCCCTTTTCACGACTGTCTTGGTGTGCTTGGACCATGTTACTTTGTTGGTGATGTGGACACCACCAGAAAACTTGAAGCTCTCAACCTGCTCCACTACAGCCCCTTCGATGAGAATGGGGGCGTGTTCGGTCCTCCTTTTCCTTTAGTCCACAATCATCTCCTTTGTCTTGATCACGTTGAGGGAGAGGTTGTTGTCCTGGCACCACACGGCCAGGTCTCTGACCTCCTCCCTATAGGTTGTCTCATCGTTGTTGGTGATCAGGCCAACAACTGTTGTGTCATCAGCAAACTTAATGATGGTGTTGGAGTTGTGCCTGGCCATGCAGTCATGAGTGAACAGGGAGTACAGGAGGGGGACTGAGCACGCACCCCTGAGGGGTCCTCGTGTTGAGGATCAGCGTGGCGGATGTGCTGCTACCTACCCTCACCACCAGGGGGGCGGCCTGTCAGGAAGTCTAGGATCCAGTTGCAGAGGGAGATGTTTAGTCCCAGGATTCTTAGCATAGTGATGGGCTTTGAGGGCACTATGGTGTTGAACGCTGACCTGTAGTCAATGAATAGCGTTCTCACATAGGTGTTCCTTTGGTCCAGGTGGGAAAGGGCAGTGTGAAGTGCAATAGAGATTGCATCCTCTGTGGATCTGTTGGTGCGGTATGCAAATTGGAGTGGGTCTAGGGTTTCTGGGATAATGGTGTTGATGTGAGCCATTACCAGCCTTTCAAAGCATTTCATGGCTACGGACGTGAGTGCTACGGGTCTGTATTCATTTAGGCAGGTTACCTTAGTCTTCTTGGGCACAGGGACTATGGTGGTCTGCTTGAAACATGTTGGTATTACAGACTGGTTTTACAGACTATTACAGACAGGGAGAGGTTGAAAATGTCAGTGATGACACTTGCCAGTTGGTCAGCGCATGCTCGGTGTACACGTCCTGGTAATTCGTCTGGCCGTACTTGTGTGAGTGTGTATTAGTGTTGGGTTTTAATCAAATTGAAGGCAGTTCAGGAAGTGATTTGAATTTAAAAAATGTTTAACTTTTGAAATTAATAGCTTCTACTTTGTAGTTTATTGAGAAGTAATTGAAAATAAATACCCCTTTTATTATTTTTTTATTTTATTTTTTGAATTAACTGCCTTTGATTAGAATTGAGCCCAACCCTGGTGTGTATAAGTCTGTGTGTACACATAAATAATGTTTCCATTAGTTCTCTCCACTCGGCTTATAACAGCTTTACAGGACACATTTTAAATTCATAGCGCTTAGTGCCTCTTAATCCAAGCGAAATCAATGTTTAATAACCTATGAACATTTACATGTTCTGTTTTACCATCGCCAGCGGCCTACTCATACACCCTTGGGGCCTAGGCTTTCAATTTGCCTCATTAGCAGTAATAAAACAATCTCAACCAATATAAAAGATTACTGTGAAGGAATCAAATGAGGTGAACAGTCTGTTCAACTGGGGTCACAGGAGGCATGATCTAAGAGTGATGAAAACCAGTTGAAAAAATACTGCACTGCCCAGCAAAATCATCATATAACCTAGAGGTCAAAGACAGATGTCATTGCCAACCTCCTAGGTAATCTGACACCGGTTGCATGTCATTTCACAGTATGTGTCTCCATTTATGGAAGTGCATATGTGTGTGTGATCAGTCATTGCCTATTCAAGTGTTTATCAATCTAGGATTTGTCTAGTCATACAGTCCATGCATACTTTCATGTTCAAGTGTACATGTGCCTGCTAATGCCTGTGGCCATGTCACTTAATCATTGGTATGGCAGCACTACTCAGCCCTGTGCTAGATGGATGGGGCTGTCTGGGCTAAGCCCCCATAGTGAATAGTAAAGGCTTGACCTGCTGTGGTGTAAACACTGCTGGATGAATGCTGGGGCTTAGAGGCACCGGGATGAATGCTTCCTGCTACAGACACGCCAGAGCCAGGACCAAAATCCCTCCTTCTTCAGCTGTCATAAATGCTTATACATTATTATTGCCAGTGGGATAATCTCTAGCAGATATTAAATCCATCTGGTTCCCCTGCTGGCTGATCTCTACCAGATATTAAATCCATCTGGTTCCCCTGCTGGCTGATCTCTACCAGATATCAAATCCATCTGGTTCCCCTACTGGCTGATCTCTACCAGATATTAAATCCATTTGGTTCCCCTGCTGGCTGATCTCTGCCAGATATCAAATCCATCTGGTTCCCCTACTGGCTGATCTCTACCAGATATTAAATCCATCTGGTTCCCCTACTGGCTGATCTCTACCAGATATTAAATCCATCTGGTTCCGCTACTGGCTGATCTCTACCAGTTATAAAATCCATCTGGTTCCCCTACTGGCTGATCTCTACCAGATATTAAATCCATCTGGTTCCCCTGCTGGCTGATCTCTACCAGATATTAAATCCATCTGGTTCCCCTACTGGCTGATCGCTACCAGATATTAAATCCATCTGGTTCCCCTGCTGGCTGATCTCTACCAGATATTAAATCCATCTGGTTCCCCTACTGGCTGAACTCTACCAGATATTAAATCCATCTGGTTCCCCTGCTGGCTGAACTCTACCAGATATTAAATCCATCTGGTTCCCCTGCTGGCTGATCTCTACCAGATATTAAATCCATCTGGTTCCCCTGCTGGCTGATCTCTACCAGATATCAAATCTATCTGGTTCCCCTACTGGCTGAACTCTCCCAGATATGAAATCCATCTGGTTCCCCTGCTGGCTGAACTCTACCAGATATTAAATCCATCTGGTTCCCTGCTGGCTGAACTCTACCAGATATTAAATCCATCTGGTTCCCCTACTGGCTGAACTCTACCAGATATTTAATCCATCTGGTTCCCCTACTGAAAAAAATAACCTTCCTTTCCAGGGCATTTTCTTAATAACATACATAACTTCCCCCTGGCAAAAGCACTTCTCTATGGCCTTGACAACTTAGATAGCACTCTGAAAAATCAATGCCTGCATCTGGCCCAGTGTGTAAAATATGGGTATGAGGGAGAAATGTGTCTGTGGGAGAGAGAGCGAGAGAGGAAGAGGTGGGGGGGGGGGCAGATATTCCCTGCCAAATCATTCTGCTCCACATGGCATATACAATACATAACCGAAACCCTCCCCAAACAAACTGTTAAGTTAACATACTGAACTACTTCCGTGCTGAAAAACCAGAGGAGCTAAAGCAAGAGGTCTTGTGTTCATGACTCAGATCATTAACAGACCAAAAATGGCACAGACAATAAACATATACCTCTTCTGATAACGCTGGTAAAATACAGACCCACCCCTAAGCTAAACTTTCACTGACTGGCTTCTCATCTACTACTGTGGCCAAAAACCAAGAGGTCCTAAAAGTAAGACTAGGTGTATATTTACCCCTCAAAAATATATGGGGGATTGGAAATGATGCAGACAATTACATTGATGAAAGCTACAATCTATCCTCAATATTAAAGCTGATCTAACCCCTAAAAAAAGACTTGGTGTGGCTGTCAGACTCTTCTCTACCAGAATAAAAACAGCTATGACTACCAATACCTGTATCACCATGGCAATTGTCTTTCAGACATAAAGGGAAGAAAAACACACCATAAGAGTAAATGCAAATTCTGGCACTGTCTTACAGTGGTCTTTATGAATGATTGATGACCCAATCTGGGAGTATTGTAGGGATATGTTTTAATACATAGGCACTATCTGGCTTTAGGTCATGGTTTGCTATTAATCATTCTCCCACCTATCACTTATCACAAGGTTATAGGCACGCTGACCACTTTCTGAAATAACTTGTTCTAAATTATAACGAATGCTTACGTGACATAAATATGCTTTGTGGAATCTGCTTGACAGAGGGGAGAAGGATAGAGCTTTAAGAGGAGGCCCATGGTACTGTATGTCTGCCTATGGTGGGTAATGCAAACCTATGGTCACACCAAATATACAGAATTGACTGACAAAAGTGAAAGTATTGTGTTGTTTAGGAAATATATATATTTTGTCTACAGTAACTATTGAAATGAAAACTAAAAGTTATGTCAGATTAAATAAAGTATTTACATAAATAAATACAGTTTAAAGATAACCTTGTTTGCCGTTTTACCTGGGGCTGGAGAGAGTAGTGTGAGGGAGAAAACTGGACTCATCTGATGTTAAAGTAAAGTCCTGCTATAGGACGGCTTGCTTCCAAAAGACATTTCCCCCAGAGGTTGTACGCTTCACCACTTCGTTCCACCTCCCTCATACATGCAAATGAAATGCTAATGAAATAGAACGCTTTGCTGCATTACAGCAACAAGTAAGCGTTTTCCAGATGTGCGTGTTTTCCTGTCGTCAAAGTGAGTTAGTGAGTCATATTCATCTCAACTACTTTGAAGTGTTTTTTTTTTAATGACACAATAGTACAGATAGACTCACATCAAATAGTCCAACGTGAGCTTGGCATAACAGTGTCTCTCTTAATGGCTATAGGAGCTCAAACTTTGGCCCATTCTGACTGACAAGCGGATGTTATAGTAACCTTAAAAGAGGCATTGGGGATTTGTGTGTGTGTTTGTGTGTGTGAGATAGAGAAAGAGAAGGGGGGAGAGACAGAGAAAGAAAGATGGAAAGAGAGAGAGAAAGAGAAAAAGAGAGAGGGAAAGATGGAAGAAAAGAGAGAGAGCGAGAGAGAGAGAGAGAGAGAGAGAGAGAGAGAGAGAGAGAGAGAGAGAGAGAGAGAGAGAGAGAGAGAGAGAGAAAAGTCCATGTGTGTATGTGTGGACTTATTTGTGAGAGACTAAATCTGTCCAAAATCTAAACACTATCCATTTAGACTATCTTTCCCAAACACTATGGAATAGGTGGGAGAGAACAATCTAATTATATGGAAATACACCGGGGGAAAAACTCATTTCTAAACTACAAACCTAGTGAGTGTGAGAGCGGGGAGGAAAGAGAGAGAGAGAGAGACAGAGAAAGATAGACGGAAAGAGAGAGAGGGAAAGAAAGAGGGAAATAGAGGGACAGTGTTTCACACAACAGTGAAAAGATGCATCTCTATTCCTCTAACTCGTCAGTCTAAACAGATTACTTCACATGCAACAAACAAATAACTGACACACAGCCCGAAACGCCGGTTAACTTCATTCATTTCAATCTCTTCATTAGTGGACAAATAGTCACCATTTACTCCCACTGATTCATAGTGTGATACTCTTTAAATAAACCCTTTACATAACTTGCATTGTATTTTAAAGTCTTCCTAAAATGCCTGCATCTAATATCATCCTATTCTACCCCCAAAATATCACTAACACTTTTGACATCACATCAAATCTCCCCAAAGTGAATCTAATAGGTTGTTTTCACCCCAGGACCAATCGAAACGGTCATTATGGAGAGAGGGCTCTCTCGTGCAGGTGGAGTACCTATGCATTTACTCCCTTTACTTGGCTTCTGCAGCAGTGTGAGGCCTGTCGACATTTCGGCAGCCGGCCTGGCTGTGCTGCGTCCGCTCTACACTGTGCTGCTGGAGGATTATATACTTAGCCTGTCGGTACTGCCAGGCTGGCGTTGCTGTGGTTCGGTCGCAAGCTTAGTTTGATTGTTGCTGCTTGCTGTAGTGCAGACATCTCAGGGCTTTTCACAGCACCTTGCCTCCTTCCTCACTCTAGTTCATGCTGTATTTAAACAGCCTACTGCTTCTCTTCTCTTTTTCCTACCAAATAAAGGTTAGCTACAAACTACAGCCAGGCGTGGGCAAACTACAGCCAGGGGTGGGCAAACTACAACCAGAGATATTCAAACTACAACCAGAGATAGGCAAACTACAACCAGAGATAGGCAAACTACAGCCAGCCGACTAAATGCGTCCCGCGAGGGATTACAATTATTTTGATGTATCACTTTGTACTTTAGCAGTAAAATGTTATGTACACTGTAATAGATACTGTAATATGGCAACTGCTCGGCATCTGACCGTAAGGCGCTACAGAGGGTAGTGCCCAGTACATCACTGGTGCCAAGCTTCCTGACACTATCAAATACTCAAGTCATCCAAGTCATACAAGACTGTTTTCTCTGCTACCGCAAGGCAAGCGGTACCGGCGCACCAAGTCTTGGACCAAAAGGCTCCTTAACAGCTTCTACCCCCAAGCCATCAGACTGCTGAACAATTCATCAAACGGCCACCAGTACTATTTACACTGACCCCCCCTTTGTTTTTACACTGCTGCTACTCGCTGTTTATTATCTATGCATAGCCACTTTACAAATGACCTCAAATAACCTGTACCCCCGCACATTGACTCGGTACAGGTATCCCCTGTATATAGCCTCGTTATTGTTATGTAAATATCTTGTGTTACTTTTTATTTTTTAAACTTTAGTTTATGTAGTAAATATTTTCTTAACTCTATTTCTTGAACTGCATTGTTGGATAAGGGCGTGTAAGTAAGCATTTCATAGTAAGGTCTGACTGCAGTCAGTTACACTTTGAAGTAAAATTAAAAGGCAATTGGTGCGTGTGCGTGTGTGTGCGCACACAAGCATAGAATGTGTAGATTTTATGGTGTATAACTTTTGAACACACAGTGTTTCTAGTATAACACACAGGGTTTGTACACCAGGCGATTTCATGGGGCAAATTGAAGCAGTCATGTTGGTGTGTGTAGGTCTGTACTGGGTGCCATCTACCACCAGGTGGTTCCTCAGACTGATGCCCGACCTCATCCAGCAGGATTGTCTGAGAGCTGAGAGTAAGAACAGGCTCTGGTTTCCCTCCAGTGAAACTCTACCCGTCGCCATGTCTCTCTCTCATTCCCGCTGACATATTCACACAACAGACCCTGCTGTTGCTCTTCACGCCGGACTTTTCCAATTAACCTATTTGCCCCTAAGCGCTGTCACATGAGATGCTATTGGAGGTTTTATGTAGCCAACTCAATTGGTCAAAGGGCAAACCGCTAAAAGAAATGTGGCTTTTGAGTGATTTATTGCTCAGATTGAAAGTTGAGTGGTTGGTAGAGAAGCAGGGGAGAAAATGGAAAAAGCCTGTGAAGTCAATCAAATTGAATTGTATTTACAAACAAATCCCAGTTGTTGCCCTTGCCCTATTTACAGTCCAAATAACCTGTTGGGTGACAAAATAATCCCTCCCTATTGCCTTCGCCGTGTTGGTTGGATGTGTACGAGTTAGTCTGGGATAGTGTGCTTCTGCAGGAGTGAAAATACCCATCTCCTCTGTGGTAAAAACATTCAGATCACATGTAGTGGAGGTATGGACTGTGTCGTGAGCTTCATCATTGGAGGCCCGGGGCTTGATTTGTGGCACAACTCTGACAGATTGAGTTGGAGAAAAAACCCTGAGGAAGGGAGATGCCATTACACGCTAGTGGAGCTGGTCGACTCCCACTGGTGTTGATCCTGCATATCATGGCTGGCAGGGACAACTTTTTAACTCCTGATGATATGAAATTCATATATACACTACCGTTCAAAAGTTTGGGGTCACTTAGAAATGTCCTTGTTTTTCATGAAAACATACATGAAATGAGTTGCAAAATGAATAGGAAATATAGTCAAGACATTGACAAGGTTATAAATAATACTTTTGAATTGAAATAATAATTGTGTCCTTCAAACTTTGCTTCGTCAAAGAATCCTCCATTTGCAGCAATTACAGACTTGCAGACCTTTGGCATTCTACTTACTGTAGATTCGTCTGTCGATAACACTTTTTCCCAATCTTCCTCTGTCTAGTGTCTGTGTTCTTTTGCCCATCCTAATCTTTTATTTTTATTGGCCAGTCTGAGATATGTTTTTTTCTTTGCAACTCTGCCTAGAAGGCCAGCATCCCGGAGTCGCCTCTTCAATGTTGACGTTGAGACTGGTGTTTTGCGGGTACTATTTAATGAAGCTGCCAGTTGAGGACTTGTGAGGCGTCTGTTTTTCAAACTAGACACTAACGTACTTGTCCTCTTGCTCAATTGCACACCGGGGCCTCCCATTCCCCTTTCTATTCTGGTTAGAGCCAGTTTGCACTGTTCTGTGAAGGGAGTAGTACACAGCGTTGTACGAGATCTTCAGTTCCTTGGCAATTTCTCGCATGGAATAGCCTTCATTTCTCAGAACAAGAATAGACTGACGAGTTTCAGAAGAAAGTTCTTTGTTTCTGGCCATTATTGAGCCTGTAATAGAACCCACAAATGCTGATGCTCCAGATACTCAACCAGTCTATTAAAATGATAAACTTGGATTAGCTAACACAACGTGCCATTGGAACTGTGATGGTTGCTGATAATGGGCCTCTGTACACCTATGTAGATATTCCATTAAAATAAGCAGTTTCCAGCTGCAATAGTCATTTACAACATTAACAATGTCTACACTGTATTTCTGATTAATTTGATGTTATTTTAATGGACAAAAAATGTGCTTTTCTTTCAAAAACAAGAGCATTTCTAAGTGACCCCAAACTTTTGAACGGTAGTGTATACTGTATACAGTATAGATATATTTAAATGTATTGAACTTTTATTTAACTAGGCAAGACAGCTAAGAACAAATTCTTATTTACAATGACGGCGTACCCCGGCCAAACCCGGACGACGGTGGGCCAATTGTGCGCCACCCTATGGGACTCCCAATCACAGCCGGTTGTGATACAGACTAGAATCGAAACAGGGTCTGTAGTGACGCCTCTAGCACTGAGATGCAGTGCCTTAGACCACCGAGCCACTCGGGAGAAAAATACATAGGGAGATCATTTCAGTTATGGAATAACTATTTAGGTCATGGAATAATATTATGGATATTCTTACACAACAGGATATTTGAATAAATTAGCTAATCTGATATGCATCAGCTGTTGATGTGATTTTCTCCATACAAAAAGACTAACAATCTCAAAGTGAGTGTGAGTGACTTCAGAAAGATATCACCCACGTTTCCACTTGTAACAAAATGTGATTGGTACCAAAGTCCTAAGCACATTTTACATTTCAGACTTCCTCAGTTAGACCTAGCAGCAGTACTTTGCATGTAAATATAAAAGTTAAGCATGCAGCCCATACATATTTTCCAAAGCTCCAGAGCGAATCCCACTCCACCTTGCCAGACTGTATTTCCTGCTATACAGGACACTTCAAAATGAGTCACTCCCCGGTAAGAATGAATAACAAACGCGAAAGTAGGCTGACGGCCACTTCTCTCCATTCTCATTCATCTGCTGTCTCAACAGGTCACTCCGCAATAAGGTGCTTGGAAGCTAATAGATTAGCTTGAGACACAAATATCACCGTGGTGTCTTGCCAAACTGCAGCCGTCGGGGGGGACGCGGATAAAAGCCAATACACCAGCCACGCCACGCAATCACTGCCCACTGGAAGACATTTGTGGATTATTGCTTTGCCCATCATTCAGTCAGCAGAAAGGCACAGTGATGCAGTGATGGGCGGCCATGGCTGGCAGTTTATTGAGGGTGTGAGCGCACCCGCCCTATCAATGATTTTTAATGGAAGAGCTCCACAAGCAAGCAGGCAGGAGCCATCCGGTGCAGACCACAGCTCAGGAATAAGGCTCTCTTCCATAATGTCTGGGAAAGCCTCATACTGTACACAAGTGCATGCAAGTACACACACACACACACACACACACCCACACACACACGCACATGCACACGCACACACACACACAATGTCCCTTCTTCTCTCCCTGACCTCCTCCCTCTAACTGGGTGAATCAGAGTTTGTGAATAATGTATGAAGTACAAGCTGTAAATCCTGGCCAGCCACAACCCCGCCAGATGAGGATTTAAACTTTACTTTGATGCGTTCAAATGCACTGAAAACATTGTCTGCATACCGAACTGCTTTCTGTTGGTAGGCAAACCATCATCCTATTGCTCAATAGAGAGACCACTGGCTGTAGACATGGGTGTTTCATGATCAAACTACTTTTGGAGTCAGACTGATGCATTATGACATATGGTGTTATGCTGATTCATGTTAGACATAGAGTACATATCTTTAATGAATATCAACATGTTCCCAGTCAAAAGCTGCTGTTTTCCCTCAACCTTTACCATGTCCTTACAATAGTAGTTATGTGAAAAACCACTATATACACCTCGCTTGCCTTTCCCCTCAGGACTGTTGGTTGCCATGCCAGCCACAATTTTCGTAATGCTCTATATCTGGAAGATTATTACAAGGTCTTCAAGAATGCTCTTTTTTTCTTTCTTTTTTAAAAAGTCACCGGTCGAGAGACGGAAATCATGCATGTGTGGCTGATTTTGTGCCACCAAGTCCTCTAGGAATTTTTGGGAGGATCGGTGACCTGTTCAGCTCTTAATCCTGTGTAACCTGTTTGGGATAGGGGGCAGCATATTAACTTTTGAATGAAAAGCGTGCCCAGAGTAAACTGCCTGCTACTCAGTCCCAGTTGATAATATATGCATATTATTAGTAGATTAGGATAGAAAACACTCTGAAGTTTCTAAAACTTTTTGAATGATGTCTGTGAGTATAACAGAAGGCAGGCGAAAACCTGAGAAAAATCCAACCAGGAAGTGGGAAATCTGAGGTTTGTAGTCTTTCAACTCTTGGCCTATCGAATACCCCTGTGTCTATGGTGTCAAATTGCACTTCCTAAGGCTTCCGCTAGATGTCAACAGTCTTTAGAACCCTGTTTGATGCTTCTACTGTGAAGGAGGGGGGAATGGGAGCTGAATGAGTCAGTGGTCTGGCAGAGTGCCATGAACTCGTGACACGCGTTCGCGTGAGAGTTAGCTTAAGTTCCATTGCATTTCTGAAGACAAAGGAATTCTCCGGTTGGAACATCATTGAAGATTTATGTTAAAAACATCCTAAAGATTGATTCTATACTTCGTTTCACATGTTTCTACGGACTGTAACGGAACTTTTTTACTTTTCGCCTGCTCGTGCGTCATGAATTTGGATTACTGGGCTGAACGCGCTAACAAAAAGGAGGTATTTGGACATAAAGATGAACTTTATCGAACAAATCAAATATTTTTTGTGGAACTGGGATTCCTGGGAGTGCATTCTGATGAAGATCATCAAAGGTAAGTGAATATTTATAATGCTATTTCTGACTTCTGTTGACTTCAACATGGTGGATATCTGTATTGCTTGATTTGTTGTCTGAGCACCGTACTCAGATTATTGCATGGTTTGCTTTTTCCATAAAGTAAAAAAAAAAATCTGACACAGCGGTTGCATTAAGGAGAAGTATATCTTTAATTCTGTGAATAACAGTTGTATCTTTTATCAATGTTTATTATGAGTATTTCTGTATTGATGTGGCTCTCTGCAAAATCACTGGATGTTTTTGCGAGCAAAACATTACTGAACGTAACGCGCCAATGTAAACTGAGATTTTGGATATAAATATGCACTTTATCGAACAAAACATACATGTATTGTGTAACATGATGTCCTATGAGTGTCATCTGATGAAGATCAAAGGTTAGTGATTAATTTTATCTATATTTCTGCTTTTTGTGACTCCTCTCTTTGGCTGGAAAAATGGCTGTGTGTGTTTTGTGACTTGGCTCTGACCTAACATAATCATATGTTGTGCTTTCGCTGTAAAGCCTTTTTGAAATCGGACACAATGGGTAGATTAACAATACGTTTATCTTTCATTTGGTGTATTGCACTTGTTAATGTAGGAAAGTTACATATATCCCAAAAATATTTTTGAATTTCGCGCACTGCCTTTTCAGCGGAATGTTGTCGAGGGGTGTCGCTAGCTATAAGAAGTTTTAAGTACCGATCGCAAATGGCCGGAAACTAAACAAACAGTACATGAAAGAGTGGAGAGCAGAGCAGAAGGCCTAACAGCAAACAAACCCACCGGTATAAACTGCTTGGAATATTCACACAGGACCTAAGTCTCTCTCTGGAGCTAGCTTTATATTATGCTAATAAGGTGAATTTAATTTCCCTGACAAAGTACAACATGTACACTCCAAAAATACAAATATTAACATCGTCAAAAGATCATCGCCATAAAGATCATCAAGGACATCAACCACCCGAGCCACTGCCTGTTCACCCCGCTGCCATCCAGAAGGCGAGGTCAGTACAGGTGCATCAAAGCTGGGACCGAGAGACTGAAAAACAGCTTCTATCTCAAGGCCATCAGACTGTTAAACAGCCACCACTAACATTGAGTGGCTACTGCCAACACACTGTCAATGACACTGACTCTACTCCAGCCACTTTAATCATGGGAATCGATGGGAAATGATGTAAATATATCACTAGCCACTTTAAACAATGCTACCTTATATAATGTTACTTACCCTACATTGTTCATCTCATATGCATACGTTGATACTGTATTCTATATCATCGACTGCATCCTTATGTAATACATGTATCACTAGCCACTTTAACTATGCCACTTGGTTTACATACTTATCTCATATGTATATACTGTACTCGATATCATGCTCTGTACCATCACTCATTCATATATCCTTATGTACATATTCTTTATCCCCTTACACTGTGTATGACAGTAGTTTTTTTTGGAATTGTTAGTTAGATTACTTGCTCGTTATTACTGCATTGTCGGAACTAGAAGCACAAGCATTTCGCTACACTCGCATTAACATCTGCTAACCATGTGTATGTGACAAATAAAATTTGATTTGATTTGATTTGATTTGATTTGATTCAAAGAACTATAATTACACTCAGTCTGGAATCTATGTGAGAGATTTTCTTGAAAGTTAATTCATTATTGAGAATAGTCTAAAACAAAGGAAAGGTATGGCATTTAGAATCGTGTTGAAAGAGACACTGGTCTGATTTTCTAGGCATTTCCCTAGATGATCTGTGTATGAGGATTACAAAATCATATAAAAGTACGCAACTTTGATTTATCATCCATTCTGATAAAACAGAGATGTCCACTTAATTAATATGGTTAAAACAGCAACAACCTCATCAGAATATGCTACAACACTTCCACACAAAAAGTACACTTACCCAACAGGATGTGATGCTATTAAATGACTAATTACTTAAAACAATAAATCTGCTTTAATAATGTGATTAATATTTCCAAAAAGTCTTTACGGTCTTTAAGTCTTTAACTTTAACAATGTCTAACAACATTCAGGGGATTTGAGTTTTAATTCATCTGAACGTTCCTCCCTGAGGGCCCTGGTTCTCACAAACTTGGCAGTGGTATTAACTGTAAGCCACTGAGAGGTGGAGAGAACTCAACACACTCCCTGCTGAATCCAACACCTATCAAAACAAAATGATAAGGCTTTAGCACATTTAGCAGGGCCACTGGACCTTCAATGCCCTGGCAGACTGGTAGAATCCCTGGTTATATTAGCACTGGACCCTCAATACCCTGGCAGACTGGTAGAATCCCTGGTTATATTAGCACTGGACCTTCAATACCCTGGCAGACTGGTAGAATCCCTGGTTATATTAGCACTGGACCTTCAATACCCTGGCAGACTGGTAGAATCCCTGGTTATATTAGCACTGGACCTTCAATACCCTGGCAGACTGGTAGAATCCCTGGTTATATTAGCACTGGACCTTCAATACCCTGGCAGACTGGTAGAATCCCTGGTTATATTAGCACTGGACCTTCAATGCCCTGGCAGACTGGTAGAATCCCTGGTTATATTAGCACTGGACCTTCAATACCCTGGCAGACAGACTGGTAGCAGAATACCCCCTGGTTATATTAGCACTGGACCTTCAATACCCTGGCAGACTGGTAGAATCCCTGGTTATATTAGCACTGGACCTTCAATACCCTGGCAGACTGGTAGAATCCCTGGTTATATTAGCACTGGACCTTCAATACCCTGGCAGACTGGTAGAATCCCTGGTTATATTAGCACTGGACCTTCAATACCCTGGCAGACTGGTAGAATCCCTGGTTATATTAGCACTGGACCTTCAATACCCTGGCAGACTGGTAGAATCCCTGGTTATATTAGCACTGGACCTTCAATACCCTGGCAGACTGGTAGAATCCCTGGTTATATTAGCACTGGACCTTCAATACCCTGGCAGACTGGTAGAATCCCTGGTTATATTAGCACTGGACCTTCAATACCCTGGCAGACTGGTAGAATCCCTGGTTATATTAGCACTGGACCTTCAATACCCTGGCAGACTGGTAGAATCCCTGGTTATATTAGCACTGGACCTTCAATACCCTGGCAGACTGGTAGAATCCCTGGTTATATTAGCACTGGACCTTCAATACCCTGGCAGACTGGTAGAATCCCTGGTTATATTAGCACTGGACCTTCAATACCCTGGCAGACTGGTAGAATCCCTGGTTATATTAGCACTGGACCTTCAATACCCTGGTAGACTGGTAGAATCCCTGGTTATATTAGCACTGGACCTTCAATGCCCTGGCAGACTGGTAGAATCCCTGGTTATATTAGCACTGGACCTTCAATACCCTGGTAGACTGGTAGAATCCCTGGTTATATTAGCACTGGACCTTCAATACCCTGGCAGACTGGTAGAATCCCTGGTTATATTAGCACTGGACCTTCAATGCCCTGGCAGACTGGTAGAATCCCTGGTTATATTAGCACTGGACCTTCAATACCCTGGCAGACTGGTAGAATCCCTGGTTATATTAGCACTGGACCTTCAACACCCTGGCAGACTGGTAGAATCCCTGGTTATATTAGCACTGGACCTTCAATACCCTGGCAGACTGGTAGAATCCCTGGTTATATTAGCACTGGACCTTCAATACCCTGGCAGACTGGTAGAATCCCTGGTTATATTAGCACTGGACCTTCAATACCCTGGTAGACTGGTAGAATCCCTGGTTATATTAGCACTGGACCTTCAATGCCCTGGCAGACTGGTAGAATCCCTGGTTATATTAGCACTGGACCTTCAATACCCTGGTAGACTGGTAGAATCCCTGGTTATATTAGCACTGGACCTTCAATACCCTGGCAGACTGGTAGAATCCCTGGTTATATTAGCACTGGACCTTCAATACCCTGGCAGACTGGTAGAATCACTGGTTATATTAGCACTGGCTATATTTGTGTGACATGTTTTGCCTCTTAATCCCATTAAATCAGAGGAAACACCACTTCTGTTTTCACTCCCACAATGTCTCGGTATAAGACGGCAAACACTGGCGTGAAAGTAACTGTTTTTAATGGAGAGCGCTTGTCACTCTTGTAGAACATGTAGGGAAAACGGTCCTCTGTATCCTTCATTTATTGCGTGGTGAGGTTACTGAATTATTCATTCAATGTGAGTAGGTGGGCCACGATACAACCAAACACCAAATTGCATGACACTAAATAAGGTGTTTAGTTTTAGATTTAGGTTTGTTTTTGGGAGAGTGAATGAGTTAGCAGGAATGAAAAACAAAGGATACCTTGTAAAAAAAAGTATATACACTGAATACATATAATATTACTATTATTGTTTTATTATGATATTTTTTATGGTCAACAATTACTTGTATCATATTACTAAATGAAGTATATTTCCGTTTCTTAGCCTGTTTAGTTTTTTTGATCTGTTTTGTTTTTCAGGTTATTTATTGTATTTGTATTTTTGTGTGTGATTTTGTTGTGATCTAAAAGCATTTTAAGCGAACAAAATTCTTATCCACACACAATGCCCTCCCCCACAGTCCTTACAATGCCCTCCCCCACAGTCCTTACAATGCCCTCCCCACAGTCCTTACAATGCCCTCCCCACAGTCCTTACAATGCCCTCCCCCACAGTCCTTACATTGTGATGCATTTGTACGTGACCATGTGATGCATTTGTTACAGGTTTGCCTTCATGAGTGTTTTTAAATTGTATGTATTCCAAATGGCTCAGTGTGAGAATGAACCAGGGTTTTGCCACCTCATACAGTGAGTTAAGACCCCCAGATCCCCCTGAACACTCACTGAAGAGATGTCCACCCCTTCAGCAACACAGAGCAAGCACAACACTGGGAGTGGGTATGGGTGTTTGGTGTGTGTGTGTGTGTGTTATGTGTGTGTGTGTGTTTGTGTGTGTCCTGTGATGTAGTGGTAAAAAGAATGGAACGCTCCCTACATTTGCCATGTATTTTCTGCTATAGTTGGGGAACGATTGTGCAAAACAAAAAAAGTGCGTAGCGGCTTTTACATGAATTTACCCTCCACTACACCACTGACCTTACCCACAAACAGCCACTTAAACAACCATATCAAATATTTACACTCTTTTTAATATTATGAGAATGTAAAATGGTCCAGGGTGGTGAAACCCAACTCTCCCCATAATCTTTCTCTCTGCTCCCCAGGGCTTGAGCTTAGAGCACATCTGCTCTATAATATATTTCCCAAGGATGCTGCAACCCTCATCCTGACTTAGCTACCACCTAAACAACTATTTATCTTAGGGCTGGATGATATCGACTGAAGTCTACATACTGTAACTTTTTGTCATAATCTTATTGATATTTGTTACAAAACCCTATTATAAAAAAGAATAGAACAATTTCATCCCACAGCAGTCTTCAAATCAACTACAAACAAATGCAAAAGCACAATATCGTAACAAACCAATGTACTATAATACTGGTTCTCATCAACATCACCCATTAAATATAATACTGGTTCTCATCAACATAACCCATGTAATATAATACTGGTTCTCATCAATATAACCCACATGATATAATACTGGTTCTCATCATCATAACCCATATAATATAATACTGGTTCTCATCAACATAACCCACATGATATAATACTGGTTCTCATCAACATAACCCACGTAATATAATACTGGTTCTCATCATTATAACCCATGTAATATAATACTGGTACTCATCAACATAACCCATGTAATATAATACTGGTTCTCATCATAATAACCCACATGATATAATACTGGTTCTCATCAACATAACCCACATGATATAATACTGGTTCTCATCATTATAACCCATGTATTATAATACTGGTTCTCATCAACATAACCCATATAATATAATACTGGTTCTCATCATCATAACCCACATGATATAATACTGGTTCTCATCAACATAACCCATGTAATATAATACTGGTTCTCATCGACATAACCCTTCAAATATAATACTGGTTCTCATCAACATAACCCACATAATATAATACTGGTTCTCATCAACATAACCCACGTAATATAATACTGGTTCTCATCGACATAACCCTTCAAATATAATACTGGTTCTCATCAACATGACCCATGTAATATAATACTGGTTCTCATCAACATAACCCATGTAATATAATACTGGTTCTCATCATTATAACCCACGTAATATAATACTGGTTCTCATCAACATAACCCACGTAATATAATACTGGTTCTCATCGACATAACCCATGTAATATAATACTGGTTCTCATCGACATAAACCTTCAAATATAATACTGGTTCTCATCAACATGACCCATGTAATATAATACTGGTTCTCATCAACATAACCCATGTAATATAATACTGGTTCTCATCAATATAACCCACGTAATATAATACTGGTTCTCATCAACATAACCCATGTAATATAATACTGGTTCTCATCAATATAACCCACATGATATAATACTGGTTCTCATCATTATAACCCATGTAATATAATACTGGTTCTCATCATTATAACCCACATGATATAATACTGGTTCTCATCATTATAACCCATGTAATATAATACTGGTTCTCATCATTATAACCCATGTAATATAATACTGGTTCTCATCATTATAACCCACATGTAATATAATACTGGTTCTCATCATTATAACCCATGTAATATAATACTGGTTCTCATCAATATAACATAAATATAATACTGGTTCTCATCAACATAACCCACGTAATATAATACTGGTTCTCATCAATATAACCCATGTAATACAATACTGGTTCTCATCGACATAACCCACATGATATAATACTGGTTCTCATCATTATAACCCACATGATATAATACTGGTTCTCATCATTATAACCCATGTAATATAATACTGGTTCTCATCATGATATAACCTGGTTCTCATCATTATGATATAATACTGGTTCTCATCATTATAACCCATGTAATATAATACTGGTTCTCATCAACATAACCCATGTAATATAATACTGGTTCTCATCATAATAACCCACATGATATAATACTGGTTCTCATCATTATAACCCACATGATATAATACTGGTTCTCATCATTATAACCCATGTAATATAATACTGGTTCTCATCATTATAACCCACATGATATAATACTGGTTCTCATCATTATAACCCATGTAATATAATACTGGTTCTCATCAACATAACCCATGTAATATAATACTGGTTCTCATCATAATAACCCACATGATATAATACTGGTTCTCATCATTATAACCCATGTAATATAATACTGGTTCTCATCAATATAACCCATATAATACTGGTTCTCATCATCATAACCCACATGATATAATACTGGTTCTCATCAACATAACCCATGTAATATAATACTGGTTCTCATCGACATAACCCACATGATATAATACTGGTTCTCATCAACATAACCCACGTAATATAAGACTGGTTCTCATTGACATAACCCATGTAATATAATACTGGTTCTCATCGACATAACCCTTCAAATATAATACTGGTTCTCATCAACATAACCCACATAATATAATACTGGTTCTCATCAACATAACCCACGTAATATAATACTGGTTCTCATCGACATAACCCATGTAATATAATACTGGTTCTCATCGACATAACCCTTCAAATATAATACTGGTTCTCATCAACATGACCCATGTAATATAATACTGGTTCTCATCAACATAACCCATGTAATATAATACTGGTTCTCATCATTATAACCCACGTAATATAATACTGGTTCTCATCAACATAACCCATGTAATATAATACTGGTTCTCATAAACATAACCCACGTAATATAATACTGGTTCTCATCAACATAACCCACGTAATATAATACTGGTTCTCATCGACATAACCCATGTAATATAATACTGGTTCTCATCGACATAACCCTTCAAATATAATACTGGTTCTCATCAACATAACCCATGCAATATAATACTGGTTCTCATCAACATAACCCATGTAATATAATACTGGTTGTCATCAATATAACCCACGTAATATAATACTGGTTCTCATCAACATAACCCATGTAATATAATACTGGTTCTCATCAATATAACCCACGTAATATAATACTGGTTCTCATCAATATAACCCATGTAATACAATAATGGTTCTCATCGACATAACCCACATGATATAATACTGGTTGTCATCATTATAACCCATGTAATATAATACTGGTTCTCATCATTATAACCCATGTAATATAATACTGGTTCTCATCATTATAACCCACATGATATAATACTGGTTCTCATCATTATAACCCATGTAATATAATACTGGTTCTCATCAACATAACCCACGTAATATAATACTGGTTCTCATCAATATAACCCATGTAATACAATACTGGTTCTCATCGACATAACCCACATGATATAATACTGGTTCTCATCATTATAACCCACATGATATAATACTGGTTCTCATCATTATAACCCATGTAATATAATACTGGTTCTCATCATTATAACCCACATGATATAATACTGGTTCTCATCATTATAACCCATGTAATATAATACTGGTTCTCATCAACATAACCCATGTAATATAATACTGGTTCTCATCATAATAACCCACATGATATAATACTGGTTCTCATCAACATAACCCACATGATATAATACTGGTTCTCATCATTATAACCCATGTAATATAATACTGGTTCTCATCAACATAACCCATATAATATAATACTGGTTCTCATCATCATAACCCACATGATATAATACTGGTTCTCATCAACATAACCCATGTAATATAATACTGGTTCTCATCGCCTAAACCCACATGATATAATACTGGTTCTCATCAACATAACCCACGTAATATAATACTGGTTCTCATCGACATAACCCATGTAATATAATACTGGTTCTCATCGACATAACCCTTCAAATATAATACTGGTTCTCATCAACATAACCCATGTAATATAATACTGGTTCTCATCAACATAACCCACGTAATATAATACTGGTTCTCATCGACATAACCCATGTAATATAATACTGGTTCTCATCGACATAACCCTTCAAATATAATACTGGTTCTCATCATCATAACCCACATGATATAATACTGGTTCTCATCAACATAACCCATGTAATATAATACTGGTTCTCATCGCCTAAACCCACATGATATAATACTGGTTCTCATCAACATAACCCATGTAATATAATACTGGTTCTCATCATTATAACCCACGTAATATAATACTGGTTCTCATCAACATAACCCATGTAATATAATACTGGTTCTCATAAACATAACCCACGTAATATAATACTGGTTCTCATCAACATAAACCATGTAATATAATACTGGTTCTCATCGACATAACCCTTCAAATATAATACTGGTTCTCATCAACATAACCCATGTAATATAATACTGGTTCTCATCAACATAAACCATGTAATATAATACTGGTTCTCATCAACATAAACCATGTAATATAATACTGGTTCTCATCAACATAAACCATGTAATATAATACTGGTTCTCATCAACATAAACCATGTAATATAATACTGGTTCTCATCAACTCCTGAAAAACCTTATTAACCCCCACCCACCCACCCACCCAGCTTTATTTATTTCTCCTCTCTCTCTCTCTCTCTCTCTCTCTCTATCTCTCACACAAACACAAACGCACCTGTGCACACACCTTTACACACACACTTCCTGCCGTGCATACTGTAAGTTTTGAGGTTAATTACCCAGAATTGCCCAATTGGGATGAGCTCTCCTGTTTCTACTGGGGTCTTCCACTCCTCGGCCCCTGACTTGGGGCCCCCTCCCTGTGGGCACTGTGACAGTGCCGCTCCTGGGGTCGCCGATGACCCCTTCCTCTGCAAGAAATGTGCTTCATTCAGGACCACAGGGTGAACAGAGCTCACAGTACAGTGGACCAGGGGACAGGCCACACTCAGAGGTTAAAGGGGACAGGTCAGAGGCAGGAGAGTCACCAGGCGGGGAAGGGAAAGGTGTTAAAGAGGAATACAGCTTGCTGAGGTCTTGTTAGTGGAAGGTTTGCTATCATACAAAGGAGAAGAGGGGAGGTCTTGTTAGTGGAAGGTTTGGGACAGTACAAAGGAGAAGAGGGGAGGTCTTGTTAGTGGAAGGTTTGGGACAGTACAAAGGAGAAGAGGGGAGGTCTTGTTAGTGGAAGGTTTGGGACAATACAAAGGAGAAGAGAGGAGGTCTTGCGTTGGGCAGCATTTTGCTGAGGGAGTATAGTTCTTAGAGACAGCTTTTTGACAACAGCCAGTTTCTGGTTAAGCTGGTAGCACCAAAAACAAGGAAATGGAGGATAGATGCCATTCCCAGGTCACTGGCCTGCTAATTACACTGAGTATACCAAACATGTGTTCTTAATGTTTTGTATACTCAGTGTATATTACACAACATGAGATACAGCTCAATGGCGACTAGACAGGTATATGAAGTATTTTTGCATTTTCTACCCATACTACCCATGAACACCCACAACAATACCCACTCATATCCCCCTCATAAGTTGTTAATTTATGGTAGCTGGTGGCAAATCAAAGACCCTAGTGGTCTACTATGATGCTAGCTAGATCTACTCAGGGTTTTCTAAAGCTAGGCAGCTTCAGTTAGCCTCACATTCCAGCTCAGGCGTCATCCGTATTACGACTGTGGATATTGCTCGTATGCCTGCTGCTAACTCTAGCAGGCTTGTAACTGCGTGTGCATGCCGCATGTGGCTAGTCGAACGCTGAACTCGAGACTATGGTGAGACATCAATCCATAGGTGAGTCAGTGCCACGTCTTCATTTTTTCCTAAATCAACATGAAAGAAACTTTATCTTGCTATGGTGTGAAATAGGCTTTTAGAAGTGCCATGTGCAACTTTAATTACGTAGCGTTATTGCCGGATTTGGTGTTCTTTGGTGTGCTTATCAATGCACAAGCACGATAAAATATGTCATACAAAAGTTTTACTGTGGGTGAAGTTTCAAATGCATCCTGTCATTACTAAATGTGTAATGTGATAGGTATTTTAATGTAAACAAAAATGTACACACAAATATTTGGTAAGTATACTGTACGTTCAATTGATGGACTTACACAAACTATACCCAAATGGAACATCTGAAGATGTTTGTATATTAGTGGCACACAGCACAGATGCAAATCTAGTATCAATGCCCTCATTTAACATGCTTGAGATCAAGAATGTCGCAAAGCCAAAAACAGCTGGATACTGGAGATATGCATCTTTTCATGGTCGTCTGTTTTCCAGGAAGTTTACAGAGTGAAAATGTGATTAAAAGTGTTGGGGGGGGTTGTTCTCTCGAGACAAGAGCTGCAGCACATTGTCTTGTATAATCAGAGGACTACTAGCATTTCCAGCCATGATTAGAAGTCACAGACACACAAAAACAGACCATTACCTCCTTCTCGGCTGGAAAACAAAACAGCTGCAGCCTTAAAAAAGGATTAACATCTATATTCTCTCACTTCATTTGAGGGCTTAGGAATGTCGCTCCACCCAAGGCTAACATCTCTGAGTCTGGCAGTATGTATGCTCTTGCATAATGATCAATTGAATCCCAACCAATTCATCACTAACTGTATTGTACCAATTAATATTTTTTAAATGTGTGTGGGGGGTTGACAATTTGATCAAACGTGGTTACTCACAACATTTATCTGACTTTAGACTGACACCTCACTGTTTGCTGTATAGGTAATTATGCAAATGTGCATGCATCTGGGCAGAAAAGCATTAGAGGTAGCTGGCACATGTGATGCCCCTGGTGAATCGAGCTGTCAGGAGCGTCAATTAACTATGATGAATCACTCTCCCACTTTATATCCAATCAGAAAACTCTCAGGACTCCATTCTGGTCACCTTTAACTCAATTATTTTTTGGCCGCATAGAGCTAGACGCAGGGACAAGGCTGGAACCCGATGCTGCTGTTGGCATTATTCTGCCATTAGGGTGCAGCTGTGAGAGTAATGTCTGGAACGGTATGCGCATTTAGCAGCTAAAGACCCTACGACCTGTGGCTAAATCCCCCGTGTGATTTGGAGGGACAGCTATAGACATTTGGATGAAAGTAAGACAGACTACAACAGACATCCTGGAAGCTATGTAAAGCTTCGGTATAAAAAAACATATTTAAAACCTTCATCGGGATCTAATCTTGAACCACCCTTGCCTTTCGTGAACTAACACTCGCACTTTACTTTTTCCTACTAGCACTGGCTTTTTACTATAACTGAGAAAACTGTAAGTTGCACTGGATAAGAGCCTCTGCTAAATGAAAAATGAAATATATATATATAATCAATCTCCACATCAGGGTTCCCCAACTGGTTTCATTTGGAAAGTTTTCTGAGCAACAAAATCAAAAAGAAGCTTTTTTAAACGTTTTTTCTTTTCATTGTTGGACATAAAAGACTGTAAAAACACAAGGAATTAAGCTCCAAGTGATTTTAATATAAGAAATCTGTTCCCACACATAATAGAGAAACACGTAATCATGAACAAATGTAAGCAAGGTTTGAATTGATTATGTTTTAGTCAAACATTATAATCTGGAGGCGGAAAAATTGCACACCTGTTTAGGCGAGGTGCTGGCTAGCGGAGTAGAACACCTGTTTAGGCGAGGTGCTGGCTAGTGGAGTAGAACACCTGTTTAGGCGAGGTGCTGGCTAGCGGAGTAGAACACCTGTTGAGGCGAGGTGCTGGCTAGCGGAGTAGAACACCTGTTTAGGCGAGGTGCGCTAGTGGAGTAGAACACCTGTTTAGGCGAGGTGCTGGCTAGCGGAGTAGAACACCTGTTTAGGCGAGGTGCTGGCTAGCGGAGTAGAACACCTGTTTAGGCGAGGTGCTGGCTAGCGGAGTAGAACACCTGTTTAGGCGAGGTGCTGGCTAGCGGAGTAGAACACCTGTTTAGGCGAGGTGCTGGCTAGCGGAGTAGAACACCTGTTTAGGCGAGGTGCTGGCTAGCGGAGTAGAACACCTGTTTAGGCGAGGTGCTGGCTAGCGGAGTAGAACACCTGTTTAGGCGAGGTGCTGGCTAGTGGAATAGAACACCTGTTTAGGCGAGGTGCTGGCTAGCGGAGTAGAACACCTGTTTAGGCGAGATGCTGGCTAGCGGAGTAGAACACCTGTTTAGGCGAGGTGCTGGCTAGCGGAGTAGAACACTTGAAAAAGAAAAGGAGAATCATTAGCCAGCCACTCTAGGAGTTCAGATGCAACCATTTAATAACCTGATAACCAACGTTTCGACAGTCAAACATATCTGTTTGGGATTCTTGCGGTCAATTTGCAGTCTACAAATTATAATTCATTTTGTTTCCACCCGCCGACCATCCGCTCATCAAAAAATGTACCCGCGGCTGAATCAAGTTGATGATCCCTGCTCTACATTTTCTAATATGGCCGATAAGAATGGAGGAGTCAAGACAACCCAGTGGATACTCCTCAATTCTCCAGAACGATGTGCATTGTGCACCCTGCAACAGAGGGATTATAATTTTATCCAGTCCAACGGAAGAGCTAGGGCGAAAAGACAAATCAATAGTTTCTTGTACGCACAGCCTCAAGTTTCTATTTTAACATGGCTGGCTATTGATTCGCTTTCAGATGCGATGTCTCCCTTCGACAGCAAACACTCTAGGAGGATTTGGAAGTCTTTAGTGTAACAGAATAACCTTGTAAAATTGGAAGGAGGGAGTAAGGGAACGTTAACATAGAACCGCTATCTCAGTCAATGCTCACTAAGGAGGCTGAGGCCACAACTCTGACAGACAGAGCACCGCTGTACCCAGACTTCAGAGGCCCGGGCTTGGCCTGTGATTGACACATCTTGACACAAACAACCAGACAGTGGCAAAGGGAGTTGCTTTATCAAAGTAGCCATTTTAATGACATTTGTTTGTCAGCTGGCACATGGAATATCGATATGGAAACGCTGCAGATGGTTTTCAAACACGTGTCCTTTTCAATTCTCTTTATCTCACACAAACATTTTAAGTTGGGGAAAGTACAGAGAGTCAAACACCAAAGCAATACCATTGAGAAGGGTTTTGGTTGGTTGTTGGAAACCAGGGTTCAAACTGACAAAATACTTCTACCAACGCACTATTAATTTCAGAGCTACTCCCGGGTCCAACCACACTATTAAATGCAGAGCTACTCCTGGGTCCAACCACACTATCAAGAGCAGAGCTACTCGGGTCCAACCACACCATCAAGAGCAGAGCTACTCCCGGGTCCAAACACACCATTTAAAATATATATATAATAATTTAACTAGGCAAGTCAGTTAACAACAAATTCTTATTTAAAATGATGGCCTACACTGGCCATACCCGGACGACGCTGGGTCAATTGTGCACCGCCCTATGGGACTCCCAATCACAGCCGGTTGGGATATAGCCTGGATTCAAACCAGGGTGTCTGTAGTGATGCCTCAAGCACTGAGATGCAGTGCCTTAGACCGCTGCGCCACTCGGGAGCCCCATTAAGAGCAGAGGTACTCCCGGGTCCAACCAACATATGCTATTCTCTTTCCCATTCCTCCCACTGGGCACAGACATCAATTAAACGTCTATTCCAAGTTGGTTCTAATTAATTTATTGAAATGATTTGGAAACAAAGTTGATTTAACCAGTGTGTGCCCAGTGGGCTCTCCCTCCTCTCACTCTGTAAGAACACCTAGCAGCAGTCTGTTCTCATACACCGCTGGGATCTGAGTTCATTATTAGAGTGGCATTCCAACAGTAGTGACCTGTGTTGACAGGCTCTCAGCATCATGTCAGTACGGGGATTTAAGGTGTTGTGTGGTCTGTTTGCAAGGTTGGGACTACTACTGATGTTTTCACACATACACAGCTCAAGGTCGAGGACTTCAGAGAGAGAGAGAGAGCACAGGATTGGCTCCAGTTTGACAGAATCAGACAAAATATTGCTTCTGAGCAGCGAATGACACTTGTAGTATTTTCCTTAGCACCGTTTCTAACGATTTATGCTGAAGGAAAAGAAAACATGGAAAGAGGGAAAAGTAGGGAGAAGAAGGACAAGGAAATTAGGAGACAATGTCAGAATCGTCTTTTATCCCAAATACAGCCACCCTTCGATTAAAATAATTGAAATGCCAAGTTGTGTGTTCATGTGCTGAGCTCACAATCATCATCCTGATACAACATCAGCTCAGACCACAAAACTTAACAGGGAAAGGTCATCTACAGGTCTCAGAAAATAATGGAGTGATATAGAAACTCATCTTCATTCATAGTAGTACTTCACAGATTTGTTGATTTTTCACCACTACCTCATCATTTAGGCAATTTCAGTCCAGCCAGTCTCGCCTGCACACCAGACTCACTATTCCATTTTGTGTCACATTTTTCCCCCGGTTTCATTTTTCTCATTGGCGCACTGAACATTAAATGACAATAGTCTGACATTTAAAGGGGCTTTATCTACAAACAGAGTGATTGTACCGTAGCTATATCTCCATGGCGATAAGCCAGACCATTTAATAACATATTTGAGTTTTCTTCAGTTTAAAGCTACAGTACACTTCCACGAGTCAACCTCCAATGAGTTTACACTTCCACGAGTCAACCTCCAATGAGTTTACACTTCCACGAGTCAACCTCCAATGAGTTTACACTTCCATGAGTCAACCTTCAATGAGTTTACACTTCCACGAGTCAACCTCCAATGAGTTTACACTTCCACGAGTCAACCTCCAATGAGTTTACACTTCCACGAGTCAACCTCCAATGAGTTTACACTTTCACGAGTCAACCTCCAATGAGTTTACACTTTCACGAGTCAACCTCCAATGAGTTTACACTTTCACGAGTCAACCTCCAGTGTTATGCCACGCATACAGCAAACAAACCTTTAGTTATTCTAGTTCTCAAGATCGAGGAAAAGAAAAGTATGCACATAGGTCAGTATGAAAGGCTCCAGGCCAGTGAGTGTTCCTGAATATGTTCATATGTAACTCTGCTGTGTATTCATCCATTTACTCCACTGCTTGCCTCTTGGGCAGGGGCAAATGGCCTGGGAATAATGGAAGTCCACTTGAATCTGTGAGAAATTGGTTCTTACTGCCTTCTCTATGGATCAGTGCATCACACGATGGCAAACTGGTGGGCGGAAAAGGAACCATTTCATTGAATGCTCGTCCTCTATTCCTTGTTTGCTTTTTCGCTCATGCATACACACATACACCCATACACACATACACCCATACACCCATACACCCATACACCCATACACATATACACCCATACACACATACACCCATACACCCATACACCCATACACACATACACCCATACACACATACACCCATACACACATACACCCATACACCCATACACACATACACATATACACACATACACCCATACACACATACACACATACACCCATACACACATACACCCATACACACATACACCCATACACCCATATACACATACACCCATACACCCATACACACATACACACATACACCCATACACACATACACCCATACACACATACACCCATACACCCATATACACATACACCCATACACCCATACACACATACACACATACACACATACACACATACACACATACACCCATACACCCATACACACATGCAAACATGCCAACATACAAATTAGTGTACAAAACAAATTCAATGGTCTGGTACTTCATCCATGAGCATTCCACCTCTGTGTGAGTTAACCATTTCCCTTGATTGAAATGACCTACCTTGTCTGTCTTATGAAAGCAGTTGTGGCTTTTGTGACCCTTTACCCATGAACCACTCCAAACTAAGTATGTTTTACCGATACCCTAACCTGGCACACAGACAACAGCATGGCACTTCTTGCTAATAAGAAGCAATGAGCTCTGCAGACACCGGAAACCCAGAAGCATTTAATGATCCATTTAATCGAGTAGAAACACAGACATCAATACAGGTAGTTCTCCCTGAGAGAGACTTAGGATTTCTGTAAGGAAATGGAGGGGAAAGAAACAAGCTGCACCACTTGTATTAGAAGAAGAAGAAGAAGAAGAAACACATAACTCAGCTACAGCCTCAAAGCATGATGTGGTCACTGATGTGGTAAATGAGTGTTGCATCAAAAAAGGCCCAATTCGCTATCTGCTGATTTTATTCATTTGTGTGTCGAGATGTTATTAAAGTATTTTTTGTCAATGTGACTGAAATGGAAAATCGAAATCAAATCAAAAATTTGATTGTTCTGTTCTTCAGATTAAGTTTCTCATGTGGCAACTTCTACCACATTAACCTCTTGAATGTAAAGTCCCCATATTTGGGGACCCTATTAGATGTTTTTTATTCAATTCAGTCTGAAATGTGAACGGTAGCTCCTATCTGCAAAAGCAGGGTGTCTGCAGAAATCTGAGTATCTTGGCTATTGATCTGTGCCTTAAAATCTTTGGTGTGACCTACTACAATATATGGGGAAACAAATGTATAAGGACAGGCCGAGCCGATGACCTAATTTCAAGATGGCTGCTAGCTACATTCTGGTTAGCGTTGTGAAACATAAATGAAATAAACACAGAACACATTGATACACACCAAAAGCTGGGACTCCACAGATCATGAGGATGTCTGCCTGTGACCTACCGTTACTGATCACCAGCCCAGAGAGTCAAAATATTTATTTTACATAACGTTAACACCAAACAGGAAACATCTTACTAGGTTAACTTCGATTTGGTCTGTGTTTGAGCTAAAGCTACATGGCGAGTATGAAATGAGCCTATTGCCAATGCTATCTGATGATGTGTGACTTAATGGCAACATTGAATGTCTACCGAGTGACGATATCGCTGCGCATGAAAAATATGATTTTGCCTGCTTACACAGGGTATTGGCTACTATGGCACCTTGACAGTCTTGTAGCCAATGAGATAAGCTTTCCAGGGATATGTAGTTGACCTGGGTGGGACTAAGCAAGGCCAAGAACCTTTTATGCATAATGTGAACTATTGCTAACTGGCTCAGAGACGAGACGCACCAAGCACGCTACATTACATTGTAAACAGATTTAATGGCTTTAATTTCATAGCTTCAGCATAAAATATGGCTTCTCATGGGGGGAAATAAAGGTCAAAACTAAGAATATTGAACAGGAAGCTAAAAAGAAGACAGCTATGATTAAGTATACCGACAGCTATGAATAAGTATACCGACATAGAAACATTGAATAAAATACTGGTCAGACTCGGATTAGGGGAGCGATTTGGACTACGAGGATTTTGATTTAATTTACATAGACCTATGTAACAAGTCATTTTAATGTTATATAATTCCAAAGTAGTTATTGTCTATGTTTCAAATTAGTTCACTGTTTGCTGTTCTAGGTTTCATCCTTGTAACTTTGGAGAGACCACTGAACTCTTATGGCCATTGTTAATTTGTGGTTCTGACCTCTGCCTTTGTCTCCAAAGTGTTACTTTTTGCATTGTGTGTGTGCTTGACACCTTCTATGTGAGTCACTGTACAGATAAAGTTTAGGCCTGGTGTTTTTACTTTACACTAATGTTGTTTTGTAAATTTAGTCAACTGAAATTCTGTGTGTCTTATAACAACATATCCCTGTATTTTATTCACTACAGAGTGGAAGATGCAGAGGATTTGGATGATGACGTTTGGGAGCCACCCCTCCCCAGCAAGCGCGCCCGCCAGTCAAGGTCTTCACCCCCCACTGCTATGTCAATCACCCTGTCTGATGGTTCGATATCCACTTTTCATAGACCTCTTGAAAAAATAAAATTGGGGCTTGTGGCACCATTCCTCCTAACAGAATTGGTTTCCCGAAGATCAAGGTAAACAACAAGGTAAAGACAGCCGAGAGGGGGACCATAGGTTTGATCAGGACTAACAAGCTGCTTTTTGTGAAATGGAAGGACACTAGGAAAGGAACCATGCTCACCACACAGCATAAGGCATTCAATAACGACCATGTCTCAAGGAGGGTGAAAAGGAAGAATGTCCCCATTTCTGTGAAGGACTACAACGCCAACATGGGGGGTGTCAACCTATCTGATGCTCTGATAGGCTACTACCAGGTCCTCCACCAGACCAGGAAGTGGTATAAGACTTTTCCTTACCACTTTGTGGACATTGCTACAGTAAATGCTTTCATTCTCCACAAGCAGATGGCCAAAGCAAAAGGTCAAACCCCTCTCTCCCAGTTGGCCTTCAGAGAGCAGCTGGTGTTGGAAATGGCTGAATTGGGGGCCCAAAGCAACCTCACAACCATCACAAGACACCCCCACTCAAGGTGAGCGCCACTATCCAACACATATGCCAAAAGACAAAAGGAAGAACTGCAAGCATTGCACAAAACACGGGGGAAAAAGGGGGAAATGCCAGATCTTCTGTCCAAAATGCCAATTTGCTTTTTGTTTCCTGGCAGAGAGGGACTGCTTCAAAGACTATCACGATATGCACAAGCTACGGTGATAGTGAAATCCAATCATCTACACCTGGGATGTAAAACGAACACAAATGCAATTTGTAAATAGTTCAGCTTTTTTCTATTTTTACACCTATTTTACATCTGAATGACACGTGTGTAACCAAGTTTGGGGTTTGATAAGACATTTTTATATATATTTTTTATGTATACCTGTTGCTTTTACACTGTTTTTGTAAAACTGTAATTTGTATGTGGGATCAATACAGTGGATATGCCTAGACTAAAAGTTCAGGTACTTTGGAGAGGTTGAAATGGTAGAAATTGTGTTTTTATATTGAACAAATAGCATGTAGGGATTGCAAATATGTAATAGCACTGGAATTATCTAATTTACAGACATAAGCCACTTTGGAGAGGTTCAGGGACACTTGGAAACGTCCTGTGACCACACCTGACACCACTTACTAAAACATCTGCTCATTTCTAGTTGTTAGGTCTATCAATCCCATTTTTTTAGGATGTTGTTCAAATATTGTAGAAGCCATCTGATTTGTTTCCAGCTCTGGGTATCAATCATTCACTTATAGCTTGTCAATGAAAGATGACTTTTAACATAAAAAAATCAAAAAAGGTTATTTTGTGTGTGCTTGTGTATTCTGAACTATGTAACTTCTACCAGATGTTTTCTTTCCAAATATACAGAGTCATGTAATTACACATGAGTAACAGTTACTTTAGGGTATGTCTATTTAGGCAGAAATCTACATTTTGCTATTATATTTAGGAGATTTTAAGAGACTGACTTACTGGGAACAGATGTCATTTCATTGTTTAGTTTTGATTTACATTTGGTTGAGTTGTCAATTTACGTGAATTCAACATTAAATTAAAAAAGATATCACCATGTCATTGGATTAAGTTTAAAAGTTGGGTGAAAAAAGAAATTCCCTTACATTGATGACTTTTTGCAAATCCAATCAGTTTTCCACATTAATTCAGAGTCATCACATTGATTTTTTGCTTGAAATGACATGACAACAACGTTGATTCAACCAGTTTTTGCCCAGTGGGAAGTGACTCACCCTGACTCAACATAAGGCTAAAAGCATTCTACCTGCCTGGAGAAAATATTTGAAAATAATGTAATTAACTTAGAACTGGATGTACACTGAGTGTATAAAACATGAGGAACACCTCCCTAATATTGAGTTGCACACGCTTTTGCCCTCAGAACAGCCTCAATTTGTCTGGGCATGGATTCTACAAGGTGGCGAAAGCGTTCCACAGGGATGTTGACCCATGTTGAATCCAATGCTTCCCACAGTTGTGTCAAATTGGCTGGATGTCCTTTAGGTGGAGGACCATTCTTGATACACACGGGAAACTGTTGAGTGTGAAAAACCCAGTAGCGTTGCAGTTCTTGACACACTCAAACCGGTGCACCTGGCACCTACCACTATACTCCATTCAAAAGCTCTTAAATCCTTTGTCTTGCCCATTCAACCTCTGAATGGCACACCTACACAACCTTTCTCCTCCCCTTCATCTACACTGATTGAAGTGGATTTAACAAGTGAAATCAATGAGGGATCATAGGTTTCACCTGGATTCATCTGGTCAGTCTATGTCATGTTTTGTACACTCAGTGAATGTGTGTGTGTGTGTGTGTGTGTGTGTGTGTGTGTGTGTGTGTGTGTGTGTGTGTGTGTGTGTGTGTGTGTGTGTGTGTGTGTGTGTGTGTGTGTGTGTGTGTGTGTGTGTGTGTGTGTGTGTGTGTGTGTGCATATGTGTGTGTGTCTGTGTACTTGTGTGTAGTATGAGTCTTTGGCCCTGTCCCAGACATTATGGAATATAGCCTTATTCCTGAGCTATTGACTACCCTGGATGGCTCCTGCCTGCTTACCTGTGGAGCTCTTCCATTAAAAATCGTTGATAGGGTGTGTGTGACTGTCAGTACGCACATGTCCGCGCTGTGCGCAAGTATGTGTGTGTGTATGTATGGGCAAATGTGTGTGTGTCCATGCAATCACGCTCTGGGATTTCCACATCCTCTTCACACATTTGAGCTGCTGTTCTAATGCTACTCTATTCTATTCTCATGTGACTTAATAAAGGACAGCCAGTGTGCTTTAAGGCAGCTGTGTACCCTACAGTATAAGCTTCACTGATATTGTTCCAGCTTTATGTCTGGTTCAGTCCATCAGAGGCCTACAGTACCCAGAGTGGAGGTGGGAATGGGGACAGTGGGACCTGGGGGTCAGTGTGTAGGAAAGATCAGGAATAAACCTCACTATAATCAGGAAGGGTCTGAGGAGAATGGCCAGAGTGTCACTGGAGATTATGAGGCTCAGGGCCAAAGCAGGGGCCTATTACAGATTAATTACATCTCACAATGCCTCCCTTTGTTCCCCACTATGAATCAGTCAGCTGATCTATGAGTCCTCTCAGCCTTACAGAGACAGCCATTTTATAGGGCTGCCTGGAAGTAGGGCCTGTGGGAGGCACTGTGTTGACCTAAACCTCCCTGACACCCGTCCTGTCACCCCTCTCACCCATAAGGTGTCCCTCTCACCCTGCCTGGCCCATAAATTCCCCATGATAAGCAAGTACGGATGATCTGTGGGACACGTAGCTAAGAGAGAAATGTGCAACCGTCAATCAACATAAAAAGCTTTTCAAAGGGGAATAAGGAGCACCTTCAAATGCTGAGCGCTTTCCTATAAATCTTTCTGTTCTGGTAGCTCAGAGGGGGAAATATCTGGGGCTGTTATTTGCCTTGATATGAACTATGCTCCTAAGAAGCTAGAAATGTAGCTTTGATGTTTGGCTGTATTCTGACAGGCATCTATAATGACTGATGTGTAATTTCCACTTTTATGAAATTAGAGTATTTGTCCTGGAAACATTATGTGGGTCTTTGCCCAAGGACACATCATGTTGCTGCAGTTTATGTCTCTCTATCGCCATTGATGATTTAACGAAATTGCCCCTTGATTTTGTCTGTTTAGTGATCAATATACAAAGAATAATTAACTAAAGGAACAACCATAATTGTCTATGCTTCCAGGTTATATACACTACATGGCCAATAGTGGATTTGGCTATTTTAGCCACACCCGTTGCTGACAGGTGTATAAAATCGAGCACACAGCCATGTAATCTCCAAGACAAACACTGGCAGTAGAATGGCCAGTGAGCTCTGTGACTTTCAACATGGCACTGTCATAGGATGCCATCTTTGCAACAAGTCAGTTTGTCAAATTTCTGCCCTGCTTGAGCTGCCTTGGTCAACTTTAACTGCTGTTATTGTGAAGTGGAAATTTCTAGGAGCAACAACAGCTCAGCCACGAAGTGGTAGGCCACACAAGCTCACAAAACGGGACCACCGAGTTCACTACCGAGTTCAAAACTGCCCCTGGAAGTAAACGTCAGCAAGTAACGTCACAAGAACTGTGCATCGGGAGCTTAGGGAAATGTGTTTCCATGGCCGAGCAGCCCACACAAGCCTAAGTTCACCATGCGCAATGCCAAACTTTGTCTGGAATGGTGTAAATCTCGCCGCCATTGGACTCTGGAGCAGTGGAAACATGTTCTCTGGAGTGATGAATAACACTAAACCATCTGGCAGTCTGACGGACGACTCTGGGTTTGTCGGATGCCAGGAGAATGCTACCTGCCCGAATACATAGCGCAACTGTACAGTTTTGTGGAGGAGGAATAATGGTCGGGGCTGTTTTTCATGGTTCGGACTAGGCCCCTTAGTTCCAGTGAAGGGAAATCTTAACGCTACAGTATACAATGACATTCTAGACGACTCTGTGCTTCCAAATTTGTGTCAACAGTTGCGTAAGGCCCTTTCCTGTTCCAGCATGACAATGCCCCTGTGCACAAAGCGAGGTCCATACAGAAATGGTTTGTCAAAATCGATGTGGAAGAACTTGACTGGCCTGCAAGAGCCCGGACCTCAACCCCATCAAAAACCTTTTGGATGAATTGGAACGCAGACTGCGAGCCAGGCCTAATCGCCCAACATCAGTGCCCGACCTCACTAATGCTCTTGTTGCTGAATGGAAGCAAGTCCCCGCAGCATACAAATCTGTCGTTCTGCCCCTGAACAGGCAGTTAACCCACTGTTCCTAGGTCGTCATTGAAAATAAGAATTTGATCTTAACTGACTTGCCTAGTTAAATAAAGGTAAAATAAAAAAATAAAAAATACCTTTGGTCAGATTAGTGTAATTGAGAAATGTAGGCCTACTACATTATTTACACATGTCCACAAGTGACATAATAACAGGTGATTCCTTTTGCAGGCAAGAACAATACTTTTGCTCAGTGTTACAGTCTTGGCCATTTAAATTAGGACAGGATATGTATGAAAAGATTAGCTCCCCTTCATATTCACAATCCGATTGCAAATCTAAATAGAGCCAAATCTCTGTGTTACATTTCTATGTGCTTATTAAACTCATCTCAACCTCTCTTATTCTCCATCACCAGCCACACAACATGGCACCTCACCAGCACCGGATTGTAGTTTCTCACAACAAAGACCAAGGTAAAGTCAAAGGCCGCTATAGCTTCCATGGATAGCACCTGTGCGATCGTAAACAAGGGAAAATATTGCCATCTAGAGGCAGCTCATAATTGAACATAAACTCACTCCACCAATGCGTGTAACGGTGTCCTATGTGATACCCCCTCCCCGCATTCATGATCGATTTGATATGACCATCACAATTCAATGTACAATTTAAACAAAGCTCAATAAACTATGCTACAACCTGACGCATTTTTACATTTTTACAACTCCACACCACCACACTCCGTGTTGAGCTCTCAGTGAACACTCAGAACTATAGCTCCCCGTGCAAATTCACTAACAATGGGCATGCATTTCATTGGGGCGAAAGAGGGAAAGTGTGAGGATTGTAAAAAAAAATCGAAACACAATTTCACTAAGAACATGCACAGCCAGCATTTCATCTGTATACTTTCACAAAGAAGCCAAGTGTCCGTATGTGAACTTTTAAATAAGTTGCACCATAGTAAACTCTTAATAAATCCATGCCCTTACCTGAAATAATGGGGGCCAGCCGGAATATGTCAGACAGCCTGCTATTCATGGTCTCATAAGGAGAGTCCTCGAGGAAATCGTTCCCTGAAAGGAATATTGAAATACAATGTGATTTTTAACATACTCTTGTAGTGTTAATAGGCATGTACATGTTGCAGACAACCAGCTAGACAGACATACATACATACACACATACATAAAGATATATAGAGGTTATTTAAAGAGCATGCACGTGGGTTATTGTTTTCACTAAATGTTTGTAAGCTAACATGGCTTGCCATTTCTTCACATGCGCATACACATGAGATGGGTATCTAGGTCAGTCAATTTCCATGACGCCCTACTACTCGTTAGGCTACGGTTGATTAGGCATATTGGTCAGCAACTGAGAACCCCTACTGCCCCACTGGCATTAGGCAGTACATTTTTTGTGTACGATCTACTGCAAGATGACGTGTGCCAAAGGGCTTTACACTCGATTCATTCTCAGAGATTTGTTTAAGGTCATTACCCCACTCCTTTCCCATTACGCACGGGCGGGAAAGTTACGCACCCAATAATGTGTTGTTTTCTCCCTGAAACGGTATTGCTTTAGCAGTTTACATGGTCCGTTAATACATTACTCATACAGCAGGTCTGGGAAATGTTTTTTTTTTAAACCATTGATTAACATCAGATTGACTTCTGACAATGTGTGATTGCTGTGTTGTAGCCTACTGCAATGATACTAAAGTGCATACCCTGCAAAGTCTGGTAGATTCCCCAATAGATGCGAAGGCAGTTCTTCTCTTTCTTCATACCCCTTTTACATCTGCAGTTATACAGGGGGCTCTGCTTGAGCGCATCCATGGCGCTCCGACATTCGTCCTGCGCCTCCAGTCCAGCCACCATGCTAAAGTTTCTCTCCTTCCCTCCAGCAACGCACTGTCTCATTGTCCGATACTTGGTGCTGCATCCTTGCTCCTTCATACACTGCTCACTCGCCTTGACACAGTCGAGGCGGTTGGGACCAGAAAGGACATTCTCCTGGGCATACAATACATCTGTTTGGGGAGAATAAATAGTGATAATACTAATAATGTTTCTGTCGTTTAAATGTTAAATATTGTAGGCTATACGGGATTTAGTCACAATACACATTCAGAGATTAACCAAATGAAAGCTTCTTTACAGATTAACATACTGTATTAACGCTGTACTGAGCGTATTTTAGTGCGCAACTCCGTGACAATAACAACAACAAAAACATCTCATATAGGCTACTCGTCACTGACATAGTGATCAATGCATCGCATACCCTATACATTTGTGAAATATTTAAAAAATCAGCTGAGGACAAGTAAAGTTATTAAATATGAAACGGGTCAAACATGTTATGCTTTTTATTTTTCAATGTAGGCTATAGTAGTGTATATAGGCTATACATGAGAGACGGATAATGAATTGCCACTGTGTTTAGTTGTGTCTATTACAGAATTAGAACTCAGTTCACTTCGATTAGGCTACATGAGCTCGAATTTGATTTTTCGGTAGTCAATGTGCATGGTCCGCATTATGGTGGCTCATCTCTCTCCACAAAGATCACTATAGGTTTCCCATGTACTCATCTCAGCTGCCCTCTGATTTCTTATTATTGTCCATTTAAAAATGCACATACTAGGCATGTATAGCATATATTAGTCATATTCATAAGTAATAGGCCTTGAGAAACTAAAACTTACCTAAAAGAGGCAGCACGACATAAAGTGTGATGAAAATCATTGCGTTTGTATCCGTGTGATGCCTTGTTACAATGGAATTTATAGAACATATAGAAAAAAACTTTGTGATTTTATTCCCAAGGCATTTCCACTCTATTCAAATCCATTGAAAATATCGGGTGGATGAGGTCCGACATAGGCTACAGAACACATCCAGCTGACTTCATGCGTAAAACATTCCGACCCAAAAGTACTCCAATGTTTTGCGACAGACAACCGATACCATGAACCACAGAATGATTCCGTTTAAAAACGAAATAAAAGACTTGGATGAGAGATCACAAGGAGACAAAACGAACCGGTGAGTGCTCTCAGAACTCCAGCTCGTAGGATGTCCGCGTGTGTCTTAGCGCGCGAGGATGCTGTAGCCCACTGCTCAATAGTGCAGTAACCCCAAACCGGCAGCAGCGGCAAGGCAGTGGAACTTCTGCGTTTCAACGTGGATTTCGGTGATGACAAGTAGATCAATTCAAACTTTCAGACACATTTTATTTCTGGAATACAGTGTCGATGTGAGGCTAAATACATACGCAATATCTTATTTGTGAAAAAATATCGTATGAAACTATTTGCAAACGTTTTGATTGTTGATTCTGTATTAAATTGTATCAAAATATGATAGTGTCTTGATTCATTCCCTAGGACAAGGCTACACCATTATAATTTACAATATTCTATTATTCATGGGGTTACAGAGAGTTCACAACATGTAGAGGTTAAACAACGTGTTAAGTGACTATACCCAATACCTTAGTCAAAACCAAAGCTGCTATGGCCGTTCAAAACAGCACACTCAAATTTTAGCAAGAGACAACCCCATGCGCACAGATAATATGCTGTAGCCTACAAGTACACTATCGATTGAATATCTGTGTTGACGTGCGACGCTATCCCACCAATTCGACGGAAACCTGTCACTGTTCCTTTTTCACATTGAAAAATCTATTCAGATCGTCGTGTATTAATGCTGACTTAGTGTTTGCTATGCTCAGGATGCGCTTTCGCCACCCATTTGGAGCGTGTAATGAAAAAGGAGACGGAGCCTAAATTGTCTATCTGATGCGTGCTGGTGATTGTAGTGCAAACCATACAGTACCATACAGTACCAGAGCTGAGTGTAGAGCCAGCTGTGCGCTCCTTCTATCCACTCTTGACATCGGCTATAAAACGTGAACATGGGTGAATATCGCCATCTGTTGGTTTAAAAAACTTCAACATGCATCTGATTATAGGCTAAATAATGCAATCACTATAGCCTAGACGTGGCGAATGTAATATGAAACTCTCTGAATTAATTGGAGGCTATACAAATCACAAAAATGGAGTGGTTTATGATAATGAACATTTTAACATATTTCATTAGGCCTATTAGGTTCATTTGACATATGTTTCTATATTAGGCCTACACTTTTAACGTTGACCATATAACAACACAGATACACATCCTATTACGTGAGATGTAAAACATGCCCTATTGATTCGTTTTCAGTCCTTCACTAGGCTAAATACAGAAGGAATTTAAAGGAATTTTCTATGGTTAGACCCAATCGACTGTTGACCGAAACAATCAACAATTAATGAATGTTCCCCTGCTTGTGGTTGTGTTCCCCTGCTCAGACGTTGCTGACGCATGTTAGATCTTACAACACCTGGATAGGTAGTTTACATGATACCACATATTATAGCAATCTAGTGCCCAGCTGCACAGTCAATGACGTGGCTTGCAATCATTGGTTGATGCATGCAACATCTAAGCAGGGGAACGCAAGCTTTGTGTCAGACACGGAAAAGGAAGCGAGACATCTCACCCACTAATTATTTAAGGTACAATTGAAGTCAATGAACTAAGCAGACCAGACCCAGATGCTATCACATTGGTGTCTATGGGCTACCCCGTTAAGCAAACCAAAACGGAGAATTTTTCCAACAATAAACGGCCTGAGTGAACTATCATGATTTATCCACTATCTTTCGAATATATAGGCCTACAAAGCAATGGAGGCTGCTGAGGGGAGGATGGCTCATAATAATGTCTGAAATGGAGCAAATGGAATGGTATCAAACCATGTGTTTCATGTATTTGATACCATTGTATTAATTCCGCTCCAGCCATTACCACGAGCCCATCCTCCCCAATTAATGTGCCAACAAAAGGGATCCAAAAAAAAACTGGAAAGGATGTAGAATAAACTGTCTTTGCAAAAACTTTTACTGTGAACTACAGCTTTTAACCATAAAGCTGCACTTAATAAGGCCTCGCAACAAGCATGTCGTTTAACATTATGGCTGCCAGACAGGCAGGCGACTATCAGAAGACAATGGGCACATTCCTCTGCCCAGGTGTTGTTGACACCTGCCAGATTTGCCAATTTCTGGATAGATATTTTACATATCAGCTAACCACATCATATGTTATAGCAATCTGTCAGTCGATGACACAGTCAATTACGTTGCACGCAACCATTGGTTAATGCATTCAACGTTTGAGCAGGGGAACACGCCCAACTGAAAGTCTGAAAAAGACAACATACCTGTTGACAGCCCTCCTGGATTGGGTCATACCAACTCACTACTCTAGAGAGGTAACATTAGGCACATCAACCTCTCAGCCTACATCTGTAAAATAACATTAATAAATTAATCATCATAGCCATGGCCTTATAAACTCAAATGACACAAAGACTATATATTTATGTAATCTCAAAATAACAAATAGGGAGAAACTAAACCCATGAGGCAAAATTGGCTCCTCTAAACGGGGCATGAATTGGCACCAATCAGGTGCGTCATCTACTCCTAGGAACAGGAAATGCATGTCGGCCGGAGTGCAAACAATGAAGCACATGAATGAGCTGGCGAGTAACATTTCTGAATTAAGTAAGCCTAATAAAAGATGTTTAAGGACTGCATAATGCATAACTATTAACCGACCATGTAATCTGCTGAATAAAATTCCATAAACCAAATGCTTGTCCGAGAGTAGGCTTAGATGATGATTTAACAAACACAGAAGCAAGCTAAGTGTGCAAAGGCCTACCTTCTTGTAAACTCAGCAAAAAAAGAAACGTCCTCTCACTGTCAACTGCGTTTATTTTCAGCAAACTTAACATGTGTAAACATTGATATGAACATAACAAGATTCAATAACTGAGACATAAACTGAACAAGTTCCACAGACATGTGACTAACAGAAATGGAACAATGTGTCCCTGAACAAAGGGGGGGGTCAAAATCAAAAGTAACAGTCAGTATCTGGTGTGGCCACCAGCTGCATTAAGTACTGCATTGCATCTCCTCCTCATGGACTGCACCAGATTGGCCAGTTCTTGCTGTGAAATGTTACCCCACTCTTCCACCAAGGCACCTGCAAGTTCCTGGACATTTCTGGGGGGAATGGCCCTAGCCCTCACCCTCCGATCCAACAGGTCCCAGACGTGCTCAATGGGATTGAGATCCAAGCTTTTCGCTGGCCATGGCAGAACACTGACATTCCTGTCTTGCAGGAAATCACGTACAGAACGAGCAGTATGGCTGGTGGCATTGTCATTCTGGAGGGTCATGTCAGGATGAGCCTGCAGGAAGGGTACCACATGAGGGAGGAGGATGTCTTCCCTGTAAAAAACAGCGTTGAGATTGCCTGCAATGACAACAAGCTCAGTCCGATGATGCTGTGACACACCGCCCCAGACCATGACAGACCCTCCACCTCCAAATCGATCCCACTCTAGAGTACAGGCCTCAGTGTAACGCTCATTCCCCTGACGATAAACGCAAATCTGACCATCACCCCTGCTGAGACGAAACCCCGACTCGTCAGTGAAGAGCACTTTTTGCCAGTTCTGTCGGGTCCAGGGTTTGTTCTGTCGGGTCCAGGGCGATGTTTTTGCCGGTGATGTCTGGTGAGGACCTGCCTTACAACAGGCCTACAAGCCCTCAGTCAAGCCTGTCTCAGCCTATTGTGGACAGTCTGAGCACTGATGGAGGGATTGTGCGTACCTGGTGTAACTCGGGCAGTTGTTGTTGCCATCCTGTACCTGTCCCGCAGGTGTGATGTTTGGATGTACCGATCGTGTGCAGGTGTTGTTACAAGTGGTCTGCCACTGCGAGGACGATCAGCTGTCCGTTCTGTCCAGTCAGTAGAAAGGCCTCTTTAGTGTCCTACGTTTTCATAACTGTGACCTTAATTGCCTACCGTCTGTAAGTAGTGTCTTAATGACCATTCCACAGGTGCATGTTCATTAATTGTATTTGGTTCATTGAACAGGCATGGGAAACAGTGTTTAAACCCGTTTACAATGAAGATCTGTGAAGTTATTTGTATTTTTATGAATTATCTTTGAAAGACAGGGTCCTGAAAAAGGGACGTTTCTTTTTTTGCTGAGTTTATTAGGTAGCCCAGAAAATTATGTAAAAATATCCTGTTGTTTTTATAGTAACTATAGTAAAAAAATATATATATATATTCCAAATAAACTTGGTTTAAAAGTACATTACTGTAAAGTTTACAGTAGGGTACTGTTAAACCAAATTTTTCTTTGGAACATAATGTACATTTTTACAGTGACTCACTGTCAGTAAGTCACGGGTAAAGACAACAGGATTTTTTAAACATCTTTTCCTGGTCTTTTTGACAGTTTAGGGTAATTATACTGGACAATAGCAACATAAATTCAGTGAATGTATAAGGGGAACACAAATAGGCCTAGTCCTAAATTGCAAAACCGCATAGACTCGTCCCAAAAGTAAATGAAGTTTACAATTAATTGGCTTTTTCAAGGGGAGCTTTCAAATGATAGTTTTGTTCAAATAAAATAAAATATGTATCCTCCTTGACCAAATTACAAGCATGTTGAGAAGGAAAAATATAGTGTTAGTTAATTGTCTGGAAAACCTATATCATTTGGTGACTTGGCTATTTTAATTTCAAAGGGAAGGTTGCCAACCTCATGAAGGTGAGCAACATCAATCTGGGATTTATGAAAAGCCTCAATCAATATTTACTATTAATTTAGCAAATGAATGTCCGAATGATATAGTCCTGGTCATATAAGGAGGCAGGCATTCACACTTTAATGTTCTTCATGGCACTGGCTCAAACCATTCTTTCTAGCAGTGCTCAGGAGAAAATTGGGTAAAGTAAAGAATTAGCCTCTATAGGCCTATGTGACAAATCTTGAAGGAGCAAATGACACTGAATTAAAGCTATTGATTGCCAACTGTGCTTACAAACGTCAAACAATACTGTGGATGGCAGAACTAATAGTTCATTGAAGCAGAACTGTGATGAATGAAAGCGATCTTGAGAGAATGGCTGCACTGGTACATTTCTCAGTATGTTTAGGCCTACATAATGTATTCATTGTGGTAGGCTACAATGAAAAGCCCCCTAGGCTACCCCCAGGTTCAACATATTTCTGTGGGTTTAAGAAACACATCCGCTTGGGTGAGGATCATTTGAAATGTTACACGATATTAGAAGGTTTTCTGGTAAAAGTAAACTGACCTCTCATGCCTACAAATAGGCTCGCGCATAGGACTACATGCGCGCTATAGAACACGTGCACATTTGTTGGCGGGAATTCGACTGGAATCTCAACACACTTGTATGTTTTACTGCTGTCCTGGTGTCATATTTAATAAACAATTAAAAAGTTAATACAGCTAGATAGCATATTTATCCGATAAAGATATGAGTTTGGATACTCTGTTTCAACAAATTCTACTAACCGAACAGCAAATATCGGAGAAAACGCGACAATCTCAAGAGGGTGAGCTGCCAACCATAATTTCCTTTCTAATATCAAGCTAGCTGTTATTGACACAATGTTAGCTAAATTATACTACTTTTCATTTTCAATTGACTTTTGCAGGAATTGGGGGAAAGAATGTGACTGGTTGTGTTTGTCATGAAGGTCACTGTTGTGTTTCCCTATTCAATGTTCTGTCAGTCAAGGCTGCTATTGCAAGATGTCAAGACAGGGTCAAGACATTGACAGCAAAATCAGAATGTCTCTCCAAGGAACTTGATGAACAGGTGAATCTGCTGTTATCATTACCTATGTATGAGAGAGAGAACCTCAAAGCATGATCTGACACAATATTGTTGAAGTGACAGAGATAAGAACAGACATTTCATTGAACAGTGAATGTAGGCTATAGAGTTGTACAGTGATTGTACAGTCAAATAGCTACATGAATTAGTCCCGAGAGAGTGTGTTGACAGATTAAGTGCAGTATATTGATACATATTGAGACACATTAAAGAGGTGATTAATTGTATGATTAAAACCCTTAATCTATTAGAGCCCTCATCAGAGACTGTGGATCAATTGCAAATGGCACTACAAAATCAATTCCTAGTTTCCGCAGGATTACATTAGCATTATAGCAAGCAACGTTTTAACATGCTTGAAATGAATTATGTGTGGAAGATAGATTCATTAAATTTTCATAATATTGTTGAGCACTTCCTGTACATGTCAAAAAGGAACATAACAAGATTGCCAATTACAGGGGTCAAATCAAAAGAGTAATTCATTGAGATGAGATGCAATAACCTCTGAACTATAGGCTGCTGCTGAATATCACATATACATTCAGCCAATATGTTCCATCTATTTTACTGATATTTAAGATTATGCTAAATTGAGCCGCTGTAGGTTAATAGCATACATATACGTGTTTGATAAAGTGTTTTAAGCACACTAAGTGTTTTAAGCACACTATCTTTATGAAACAGCTCAAACCTAAATATTGTGAGGGGAATGTTGAGGCTAGGCGATACAGTGTGCCTATAGTATAGCTACTAAAATGAGAACATATTTTCCCTTGATTTCAATATATTAACTGTTCAATCAAGTATCAAACTTCATGGAATGGGACAGGCTAACAAAAATATCATTTTTGTTTTGTTTTATGGAACTGCTAAAAGTGTGTCCTTCCAGGCTCAGCATCTATCAGAGACAAAGCTGCAGTATGACCTAATGAAAAAGCATCAAGTACAAGTTGAAAAGCAGGCAGGGGAGCTTCTGAGACAGCAGAGGGATCTCAGGAAACACTTGGTGAGTGATTCTTGTCAAGGGCATTCAAGCACACTCAAACGTTAAACAAATACCACATGACAGTACATTGTTATTCAATAGATCTAGGCTACATTAATCTATTTACCTTTTTTTTGCTGTGCTCATATGTTTGAAGGAGAAAATAAAGAAGTCGTCGAAGGAGGAACAGGAGAATTTCATGAATGAAATCATGACTTTCAACAGCGACTTTAGCCTTTTGAATAACAGGGAGACTGTGTTTGAGAGCCAAACCCAATCTGAGATACGTAACTTGGGGGAGGAGGTTAGCTCTTTAAACAAAGGTAGAGAAGCCACTGTTTATATTAACATGTGAAGTAGGGTCATTTTATATTCATTGGGTATTGCTAGTTTATTAATGGATAATATATTTACATTATATAACCTGATGCTACACTAACCATGAGCTGTTCTGACCAACACTGAGGCTTTATGGTGACCCCTTGTACTGTTTTTTCCATCCTGTCTTAGAGATGGATTCCATGGGCCGGACGAATACTCAGATGAAGTCTATGCAAGAAGAAAAGAGAGGTCTCCATTTGGAGCTACAAGGACTGGAACATATTATGAAAGGTAGATTTGATCCAACTCTGTTGTCAGGCAGACGTTTGAATGCTCGCCACCAGATAAAACAAACAATCCTAAAGACAGCGTACAGTAAAACGTGCAGACTAAACTGAATCCATCCCCTAGTGTCATTTTCTTCAGAGAAAAACAGACTGGTATGTGGAGGTAATGTTTACATTAAGAGTTGTTCATTTCAGACCTGGAGAGCCAGCTGAGTGAGGCTAAATCAATGACCGAGTCCTTAAGTGCAGAGAGTCTGATGGTCACCCAGAAGCCCCTCACAGACAGCACTTGCTTAAGGTAATCTTCTGCGCTGTCACGCCCTGACCTTAGAGAGCCTTTTTATGTCTCTATTTGGGTTGGTCAGGCGTTCTATGTTCTTTATTTCTATGTTTTAGGTTTCTATGTTTTGGCTGGTATGGTTCTCAATCAGGGACAGCTGTCTATTGTTGTCTCTGATTGGGAATCATACTTAGGCAGCCTTTTTCCCTTTTGTTATTGTGGGAAGTTGTCTTTATTACTGACACTGTAGCCCTCGTAAGCTTCACGGTCGTGTTGTTGTTTCTTGTTTTTGTTGGCGACATTATAAATAAAGAAATGTACGCTCACCCTAGCCCCGCAGTTGCCGGGCTAGGGTGAGCATCCAGCCAGGACGGGTTGTGCCAGCTCTGCTCTCCAGACCTCCAGTGCATCTCCACGGCCCAGTATATCCTGTGCCAGCTCCACGAACCAGGCCTCCTGAGTGTCTCTCCAGTCCAGTGATGATCCATGGCACAAAGCCTCCAGTGATGATCCATGGCACGAAGCCTCCAGTGATGATCCATGGCACGCAGCCTCCAGTGATGATCCATGGCACAAAGCCTCCAGTGATGATCCATGGCACGAAGCCTCCAGTGATGATCCATGGCACGAAGCATCCAGTGATGATCCAGGGCACGAAGCCCCCAGTGATGAGTCATGGCACGGAGCCTCCAGCGACGGTCTCCAGTCCGGGGCCTCCAGCGACGGTCCCCAGTCCGGGGCCCGCAACGAGGGTTCCCAGTCCGGGGCCCGCAACGAGGGTTCCCAGTCCGGGGCCCGCGGCGAGGGTCCCAGTCCGGGGCCTGCGGAGAGCCTCACTGACTAGTTCAATTTCGTGGATAGCGTTTGTGTCAGGAGAGTGGTCCGTTATGGCTAGATCAAGGCTTATCCTGGGGTGTGTATAGAGTCAGAAGTTAGAGCAAAAATGTGCTCGGAAGCATATACAATAAATACGTGAGGACTGAGTTTTACAGACATAACAAGGATCCTATCGTCAATTCTGACAGAACAGCAAGACTCTGGGTATTTGGTGTGTGGGTCACAAATCATTGCACATTTATTGTCTTCCTGTCTCATCCTGCTAATGATCCTGCTTGAAATGTGCTGAAAGGACCTGCACCCATCCTGCCATTCTTGTACTCTTCAAATCAGGATGCTTAAATAAAGCAACATTACCCCAATCTCTTGAATTAAGGCTTTGATCTGCTGCCTGTATTATCTGGTCAAAAAAGAATATCCTACGATTCTCATGTTAGGAACTTAATGAAAAGGATGGATCGATACAGAATCTGGCCCAGGGAGGAAGTGTTTGCCTCCTCCTGCTCTTAAATCATACGTGGGGGAAGCATGTTCTGTCCCTCTGTTCCACAAATCTCCTTCATTACTGACGGCCTGATTAGTCCACAGGATGTGCTGAGGGTGGGGCTTTTGGGGAAGCTGAGGCCCACTCACTGTTATGATAATTCCTCTTGAGTGTGTTCATTAATCACGCTTTTTACTCAGCTATTGATTGTTTGAAATTGAATGCATGTCCATTTAATTAGTGCTGTCTTTTTAAAAGTGTAAGTGTGCAAACCATACAATTTTAATGTCATAGACTTAGCCAGTGGTAACTTGTGGAATAGACGCTGGCTGGAATGCGGTTTTAACCAATCAGCATTCAAGATTAGAACCACCCATTGTATAATATCTCTAGATCCAATTTGCTGGTAGGGTAAACTTTTGGTTGTACTATTTGCTCCAACTCTTAAATTCATGTTAGATAATTGTTTTATGTTACATTTGACGTGTGTGTAATGAGAGACTAGCTTTTCAGACACTTAACATTTCAAATGTGTCATAGACTTAAAAAGGAGCTGGAGATGCACAAAGAAGGAGAGCTGGAGCTGCTGAGAGAAGCCCTTAGCTCTGAAATCCTGTTCCTGCAATCGGTAATCACTCTGAGCTATTCAAATCTATTAGCCTCAAATTATGTCAATAGCTCTTATTGTAACATTAAATTTTTTATTGCAGAAACTGTCTCAGAAGACTCCCCAATACTCAAGGAAATTCACATAGTGTCCAAATTCCAGAGGTATGTTAGAGGTTAGGAGAGAGATTGATTATACCAGCAGTCTTAAAAACTGTGTATTTTACTAAGTACTTATTTTGTGTTACTTTACTGTCAGCTCATTGAAGGTCTTGGCTTTACCCACCGAACATATCGTTACCAAAACATGATAAGATTTTAGCCATAGAACTAGGGTGTTGAGACGGGATGATATGGTTATAGTGATCAAGAGAACAAGAGCAAATCCCATGCATTTGTTTAAAACGTATATTACAGTTTTTTACAATCGCTTACACACTATAAGTGGTACGTGAGGCATACTCAGTGAAACCATTACCTCATGTACCTAATCTTCAGACCAAGTCTGCAAAACTGCAAGCATATTATCTGCTTTACACTCAGTTTGCAATTGTAAAACTAAACACAGTTCTCTACATTAGACACATCATTCAAAACTAACAGGTCTTGTGTTTCATTTGGAAAACACTGCCATTCCAAATACCACACTCATTTACCGATTACCTACACCCAGTGCTCACGTGTGAAAACACATAGCTAATTTCTTCACTTAGAAATCAGAGCTTGAGCACTATAAATAGGCTTCATGTTGGCTTTCTTGGTTTGGACAACAATGGAGGCCAATTTTAGAGGAAGAGGAGTGAGAGTAAGAGGGGGACGAGGACGACGAAAAGGAAAAGCCTTTTGTTTACCTTCTACTGTATTTGTTTTGTCTGTTACTGTTCATCCTGTAATCTTGATGAAAATACAATGTTTTGAGAAAGAAATACATTTTAATTTCCCCCCCTTGCATTTCTGTTTATAGTGTAAATATATACTGAATATGCATACATAATGTATATATTTGTGCACACATACGTGTGAGTGCTATGACAAACTGCCGTGGACCCCACTGCACACGGAACATGCAAAAGACACAAGATTGTAGTGTTTTATATTTGTCACATCCGTGTATAGTTGGCGTGTACAAGAGCTAATCATTTGCTGGTTTGTGTGTAGAGTTTTATTGGAAAAACACAATTTTGAGAAGAGTTAAAATAATTTTGAATGAAGTATTTGGTTTTGCAAGAGATGTGTGACGTTTTGCATGTTGTGTGTGTGTTTTGGGGTTTTGTGTGTAGAGTCTAGAGAAAAGGAGCCATAGTTTCAGAAATCATGTGTAAGCAATTGTCAAAAACTGTAATTCTTTACCCCTGAAAACTGCCCTCTAGTGGAAATTATCGAAGTTGCAGTATCACATTGTACTGCAAAATCTGACTGAACCAGGTTGACAATAAAATATGTATATATGGACTATGAAAAGAATACGAAAGAAATAACATAGCAGGTAGAATCAGAGAACAGAAATCCAGAACTCCACTGTAAAGTGGACTTTTCTGGTTGTTTTTCCATGAGAATACAAATGAATCAGATGATGGTGTCAGCCTAAGGTGTGGTGAACATGTTTTTAATGTGATGCTGGTCAATGGTCTCTGTTTCCAGGTACAGAAGCAGTGTTCAACCTCAAAACCGCCAGTGTCAGTGATATTTCTTGAAATGTCATTTTGAATGTATAGAAAATATAGCATGAGTTACTTTTACACCACCTACAAAATTCCAATGTGATCCCTGGCTATACATTTCATTAAATGTCATTAATCTCCATAGAGAGAGAAGACTATTAAAACTGTAAATGTTTGCAGATTGCTTGTTGTATTCTTTGCTGCCCTCTAGGGGCCATTTTACACCACACATGGTGGCCAACCAGGATGTTCTTGTTCATGTAGTACTCTAGTACCAGCACAATGACTCATTAAAATAATTGACGATTATGGGATCCGGCATGTATTTTCTCCAGATCATTTTCATGTTATCCCTGAATTTGATTGACCGTCAGTTGATTGACTTATGATGTAATAGTTAATGAGTTCAAATCCCGTTTGAGTCTTTGTTCTGTTGACTTCAGAGCATGACCCGGATTATTTCAAATCAGGCCATTTGACTAAGTGGTTTGCAGCTTCTGTACTGGCAGTATTCTGCTAACATAATCCTCACATCACCTGGGATTTGAAAATGCTTATTTTATATCCTTTGAGATTGCAGTTGTCTGACCATTTAACAACTGCATTTTTTATTTGAATTTGAAGCACATCAGATAAGAAATAAAGTAGAAGTGAATATGTATGCAACGAATCCACCCACTCTGACACTTAAACCTGAGGTGCTGGTTATTAGAGAAATATTGACACACAAAGTAATGTTGCTACAGAAACATGTATTAGAAAAACAAGTCAGAAAAATAAAGTGGTGAGGAAAATAAGTGCATTTGACATCAAGCAATTAATCTCCTCATTTCATTAACATTTCTTCCATACTTCAGTTCTGCTGAGCACAATGATATCAAGCTTCTTCGTTATTCTCATTAATGTTGAGTGTTAGCAACTAGTGATAGTGCAAAGATTATCGTAGCAGAGGAAAATTAATCTTATCTCTGGCAAATTGAACGACTAACTCTGAAGCTTTCCCCTCTGGTCTCACTCTTCTCTGTTATGGTTATCCACAGATGAGACAGGTGTATTCTGGGTCTCTGTCAATGCCTTTTTGCTCTTCAGCTCATTGATGAACTGCTTAATGAGCTTAGCCTCAAAATCATTGCAACTCTTGGTCGTCAGGCATTCCTGGTCCGTTGGAATGTAAGGATTCTTAAGGATTCTGCATAGACAAAGGGACACACATTCTTAGGAGTTTTCAAAAGCATTGACTTTGAAACATCGTCCTTATTTCAATATGACTTAAAGGTCCAATGCAGCCATTTTTATCTCGATATCAAATAATTTCTGGGTGACAGTTAAGTACCTTACTTTGATTGTTTTCAAACAAAAATAGCTTCTTAGCAAAGGGCAATTTCTCAAGCAAGAATTTTGCTAGGATTGTCTGGGAGTGGTCTGAGTTGGGAGGGGAAAACTGAAAATTAGCTGTTATTGGCAGAGTGGTTTGGAATCTTCGTATTGGGCTATTAACTAATTTACTGCATGGTGATGTCACCAGACACGCCAAAAGTATTTTCAAAAAGCTCTTACAATAAAATATATATATTTTTTATAATAATATTCCAACCCTATAGTGTGGAAATGTATATAAAACACAGGAAAATCACATTTTTGACTGCCCTGTGCCTTTTAAAACCTTACAACAGAATTAGAGGATGTTTTAGTGTTAAATATTCCACCTGTACAAGCTGTGCACCATCGCCTTTCTGTGGAGTTAAAGAGAACCTTTACAAAAGATTTACAGAGGGGACTTGCTGTTGCAAAAGGCCAGCTTGTTCCCGCCAATGTAATGGGTTGTCCATTTGTGTCTGGTGTCTGTACTGCACTTCTCATACAGACAACTTCTCCTGAAGAACACAAAATCATAGGCCTGTGTAATGAATTATAATGAAATATGGCAAATAATGATTTAAGAACCAAACATTTATATTTTAATTTCTTATTCCTTAAAGTTTTTTCTGTAGAAACTATTTTTTGTTGAAACTGTTTGTGTTTTATGTAAAGGCATAGCCTATTGTAGCATACTGAATATTTGTGCCAGAGGTTTTAGCTCATAGGGATGTGATGTTACAGGAAAGAGTACCTCATTGCTCATGGGTTTACATTAACGCTTCCTCCTTTACTCTGGGCTACTGCAGCTGGACACTGCTTGTGCTCAACCTCCTTGCAAACTATATGAGGAAAACATATACAGTAACACAATAACTACTTACACAATACCTTTAGAAAGACACAAAGTAAAGCCAATGTAATTATGGGTTGAGCAAAATGAGGCCATTCGCTCTGCCATAGCTTATTCGTAGCCAATAAAGTCTTTATCAGCAGCATAATTATTATTGCAGATCTGTGTTTTGCTCGGGACTCTTAACTGTTTTTTTCTGTAGAATGTCTGTCAGTGCTCGCAGCGAGTTCAGCACAACAGCAGTCTAGTTATCGCTCCACTGGCTAGTAACGTTTTCAGCACATTGTGCTTTTTAGATATAGTGGAAAGATATGTCATGTGGAGAGAGAGATGTCAGATGGAAAGAGATGTCATTCATCTGTTTGAAATCCAAGTATCAAAACATGTCATCGTCAAGCTAGATTTACCTGGAGCAATTGATCAACATTGCAACATTGGTAAAAGTGGACCATGGTGCCCAAGTTTCCTTGATTGTATATATTTAATAGAATTTTACACACAATTCAATGAATGATGAAGGTTTCCATACCTGAAGCTGAGTGAGAGCTGTTTGGATGAGGAGCAGCTGTTGCTCCCAACATCTTCCTCCTGAGAAACAGTGTATGAGAAGGCAGCTGGCAGACCATTCGGTATTACACAACCGTGTCAAGCTAGTCTCTGCCATAGTTGTTCTGCTGATGGGAGAATGAGTACCATGATGTAACAGGTTAATACTCGGCATGTAAGCCTACTGTGTTTCAGTACGTTGTTACCATAAACTCAAACACATATAATGAATATGAAGGCTCAATTCAGTTTCTACTCCCATCATGGCTTGCCTTCTTACCTGTCAGTGAGCAAAAGCAAAGTAGGACTCGTCTTGTTGTAGTTTTTGCCATGTTGTCGATGTTGTGTTTCTTTCCGCAGCCTGAGTTGTAACCGCTGTTGGTGTATTAAATGACTGACTGGACTTTGGGGAGGGTTCAGAGTTGATGTAGCAGCTGACCAATTTCCCAGTCATGGCCTTGTTCTGAAATTTTGTAACAACCAGTAAGCTATTTTATTTGAGTCAGAATGTATTCATTTTTGTTAATACTGGAACAATTTCTCACAGAGATGACATTATGTTGGTTTTGGATTTTGTTTTTGGCAGATATTTACTGAACATGAGTTATATTCACTTTACACTGTACGTTAGAGTCAATTCCTTAACTGAGCCCATGGGGGCACTGTTACTGCATGTATTTTAAAACATTGTCAACCGATCACTTTACATTTGTCAATGCTGGAAGTTGCCATTAAAATGTTTAAATGTATGATAATGCTTCATTCTTTTTAGAAGAGACCACTTGTACATTTGACTTGAAAATACTATCATTTCTGTGTTACAATATATCAAGTAAACATGATTAAACTGTATCACTGTAATTACCAGTAAGAACAAGCAACGTAGATCTTTGCTTAACTACAGGTTAATTATGCTGCTAATACTGTTCCTCAGGGATGAGTGAATTGTTGTTAGGGTATATTCATGTTGTTTGCAATATCAGTTGGACTTTTTTTCATATTTACTGGAATTGAAGGAGTTGCATTCCACATTGTTCACATTGCTCAATACAAGCACTAAAATTATTTAGTGGTTTATTGGTGTAATACTGACAGTGGGTGGATTATAATGTGTAGCATAAAGTACTCGTAACATGTATTGAGTGCTTGTGGCTTGTCCCATGAACATGTTGACCCCAATGAAAAGGGAGTTGACGAAGAGACAGCATAATAAGGTGTACAAAGGTGTACATGACAAAGGTGTACATACACATCTATGAAAAACAAGACACAGTGATTCTATGTAGAACTTGGGACAACAATGTCGCAGGTTCACCCTCTAGACAATTAGTTATTTTGCTTCAGTTGAGTAAATGTTGCCTTTCTTTTTCCGGCAATGATGCATAGACCCCGGCATGTTACTTTAGATATCAAAGACCCATTTGTGTCTCTGCCTGCACATGGCCAAAGGGATCGGTTGAGTCCAAAAGCATGACTGGCTAAATAATTCATTATGGGTGGCATTCATTATGTATGGAGATGATCAGAGAAACGTGAATTATTTAGAGTTTTGGAAAATAAATTGAGCTCATTAAGACAGAAAAGGGGTTTTCTTTGATTTTAGAAAAAAATGAAATTATTCAAATGCAACATACAAGCTGTCGTCTTTGTCACACAAACTATCATCTTTTGACAGTTTACTATTTGACAATATATTTACTGCATTTACTGGCAATGCAATGCATTAATCTTTGTTTCATGGCATACTTTTGTTGTCTTGTAAATTGCAATCAGTATAGTGTGTACCACATTTATGATAACAAATGCAAAAATAAACTGTGAATCACTGCAGACAGTGACTGTAGCACACATATAATTAGAATTCAAATTATATGGTTGGCCCATTCTATGAAAAGAGGCAGGCTGGATAGACAAAAAAAGGGTTATTGTCATAAAAATCTGATCATCCATTGCACAAACTGCTATGCCCCTATGACCGGTGTCAGTGCTGTGATGAATGGTTGGCGATAACAGGGTTGAACCTTTTCCAAATACCAATGACATTCTACCTGGATTCTACTCCTCCTTCATATTTATTGTATTAAATTACCGAAGTGTGAGAAAATGCAGCTCAGTTGTCAAATCATTCACAAGGATGAATTCCTGTTTCCGAGACTGAGCTAATTGACATTCAAGCTGCTGACACCTATGGTTGAGATTATGTGTTGCGGCAAGTGGTAACACATTATTCGATAATAATGAATATTCCTTTTAATCGTTCTTCCGTTTTATTTTAAGATTGATTTCTTCCACACAGTCAAAAGTCACAGTGCGCTTTTTCATCCCCAAAATATACAGTACGTAAATATCTATAGTCTATCATGTCTACAAAATTGATTACCCTTTAATAAAAGCCTCTCTGTTCATGACTGGAATTAAGGAGGGGAAAATTGCCTGACCATGCTTTTGAGGCAGTTTTCTCAGAGCTTTGTAAAGGCAACTTGTAAGTAGGCTATACTCATCTGTTTTTCTGTTTTGTTTCCACAAATTGACTCATCACAGAATCCACTTAAGGTGAAGGGGAAATAACACATTGAAAAAGAAGAGACTTGTCTTCAGCTTTTTTCTCAGCAAACACTCAGCACATACAGTTAGTCACCAGTATGCAGAAGATTAGTAATCACTTCAGAAACATGCACTTTACAAACGTACAAGCACTCCAAATCCTATATAATTACAGTCCTGGAAGCAAAGAAAGAAAGACAAGATAAAAGGAAATATCTCAATTTTTCAGTGTGAACACTGGCAGGCACTGGTAGGCACAGCTATCCATCGAGACCAGACTGACTGACAGAGGCCTTCTGCCATAGCTGTTCACATTGAACCCGCATCCATTGTCTTCATGTCAAGTACTTGCTGTAGAGAGTTGACTTTATGCAGCATATGTCATTGCCAATGGCGGAAATGTTAGAGGAGTTCATTGTTTTCCACAGTCATATAGCTACTACTGCTGCCATAATTCAAGGTTTGTACAGACATTTCATTGCACAGTATGTCTTCATGTTTGTTTGTGCATGAGATAATGTTAGTGACGTCAACTGTGGCAGAACCTTGTCTCGTTCATGGAATATGTGTCCAGATCAGTAGTTTGTGGATTGATACAACGTGTAGTCTATCCTTGTTTACCTGGTGTTGGGGATTGCCAAGCATCTACTGGCTCATGATAATGGGTCTTCTATCATGTCAGTGCAATAAGAGCGTTTCATTGGCTAATATCCATGAGAATGTTTATGCTAATGGGGGACTAAAAGGCTTTTCAGAATGGAAAAGTATCTTATATAGCTGACACCCTACCCTCCCTGCAGTGTGGCTGGAGGGTAGCACTAGTCCTAAAGTTGGCTTTAGAAATATTTATTTTAGCTGAATGGGGAAACCTACAAAGTTAATGCCAATGTTAGCTTTGCAGTTAAAGTTTATGTTGGATGATTAATGACCTTGAAGAAGCGTTGGTGATTTACCCAATAAATGACAGCTATCAGACCTCAGGACTCCACCCACACGAGTTGCTGGCTCCAGGTGGTGGGGATGGCTGAGACGAGGCACCGAAGAGTCGTCTCCAGGTCCTAATTGGCACGCTTTGACTGGCCGTTGGATTGGGGATGAAAACCGTAGAACAGACTGGCCGACGACCAAATGAATGTGCAGAACGCCTTCCAGAACCGGGACGTGAACTGAGGACCACAGTCGGAAACCATGTCCACCGGAAGTCCATGGATCTGGAAGACGTGCTGCACCATGGCTGAAGGTAGCTTAGGGAGGGGAATGAAATGGGCAGCTTGGAAAACCTGTCCACCACCGTGAGGATAGTGGTGTTGCCATCAGACGGTGAGAGACCAGTGACGAAGCCCAGGGATATATGTGACCAGGGACAGTGAGAGACAGGAAGAGGTTGAAGGAGGCCAGCCGGAGCTTGCTGAGGAGACTTGTTCTGAGCACAGACAATGTAGGCGGTGACGAACGCGGAGATGTCCGGAACCATGGTGGGCCACCAAAAGTGTCCAGGGTCTGAGCCCATTCCAGGACTGGGGAGCCGGCAGCGTCGGGGACAAACATCCGGTTAGCCGGGCCACCCCTGGCTGGGAACGCTGTGCCTCACGGACATGGTTCTCTATTCCCCAGACGAGGGTAGCCGCCAGGCACAAGGTAGGAAGAATGATCTTGGGGTCAGAGGGTCTAGAAGCGTCAATAGCAGTGTGAAAGCGCGTCCTGCTTAACATTCTTAGACCCCGGGCGGTAGGAGATGGTGAAGTTGAACTGGGTGAACAACAGGGCCCATCGAGCTTGCCTGGAGTTTGGAGGTGCCGAGATATTCCAGGTTCTTGAGATCTGTCTACACTATGAATGGAAGTTCTGCCCCCTCTAACCACTGTCTCCACTCCTCCAAGGCCATCTTCACCGCGAGTATTTCTCGATTCCCAGCATCATAATTCCTCTCCGTGGCGTTAAAACCTCTTAAGCCGAACCCCTACTTTTTCGAACATTCTGTTAAAAATCGCGCAACATTTTGGCGTCCTGCTACTCATGCCAGGAATATAGTATATGCATATGATTAGTATGTGTGTATAGAAAACACTCTAACGTTTCTAAAACTGGTTAAATCAAGGCTGTGACTATAACAGAACGTCTGTTTCATCGAAAAGCGCAGGAAAATCTGATCACTGGAAATGGAAAAAAATATCCATGCGCCACTTCAACCCATTGTTAAAGGTGAACCGTATTAAATGAGGCCGAGGTTGCAGTACCTACAGCTTCCACAGGATGTATAGAGTCTTCTCATTTGATTCGGATTTGATTCTTGGTAGAACGGGAAAAAGGGAACCGATTCCCTCCGACCACCAACTTGATGCATTGGCCCGGTGTTTTTCCGGACATTTTTTCCAGACGACCAGCTATCGAATTTACATCGTCTCCTGATGATTTTTATAGCTTATTAACGTGTACTAATACCTAAAGTTGCATTAGAAAGGTATTTCGAAGTGTTTTGTGAAAGTTTATCGTCGACTTTTTAACTTTTAAAAAATGACGTTACGTTATGAAACGCTATTTTTTTCCGTTTATCACACAGTCTTCATAGATCGATATCTAGGCTATATATGGACCGATTTAATCGAAAAAAAAAGACCCAGTATTGATTATGGGACATCAAGGAGTGCCAAGAAAGAAGATGGTCAAAGGTAATGAATGTTTTATATTTTATTGTGCGGTTTGTGTAGCGCCGACTATGCTAATTCTTTTGTTTACATCCCCTACGGGTCATTTGGGGTGTTACATGCTATCAGATAATAGCTTCTCATGCTTTCGCCGAAAAGCATTTTAAAAATCTGACTTGGTGCCTGGATTCACAACGAGTGTAGCTTTAATTCAATACCAAGCATGTGTATTTTAATGAACGTTTGCGTTTTAACTAATACTATTAGCGTTTAGCGTAGCGCATTTGCATTTCCAGAGCTCTAGTTGGGACGTCTGCGTCTCAAGTAGGATCAAGAGGTTAAGGCGATGGGAGAAGAAGGCGCAGGGATGCAGCTTAAGGTCCAGGTCAGAACACTGGGACAGGATGGCCCCCACTCCGGCATCCGAAATGTATACCTCCACCACAATCTGACGGGACGGATCCGGATGGATCAATATGGGAGCTGTGGGAAAACGGTGCTTAAGGACCAGGTACGCCCGGTCAGCAGCTGGGGACCACATGAACGGGACCTTGGGAGAGGTGAGTGCTGACAGGGGGGAAGCCAGGATGCTGTTAACTTCTCGGATATAGGGGCGCTCTTTTAATTTATGGATTAAAAAACGTGCCCGTTTTAAGCGCAATATTTTGTCACGAAAAGATGCTCGACTATGCATATAATTGGCAGCTTTGACATTCTAACGTTTCCAAAACTGCAAAGATATTATCTGTGATAGCCACAGAACTCATGCTACAGGCGAAACCAAGATGAAACTTCAACCAGGAAATGGGCAGAATTTTTGAGGCTCTGTTTTCCATTGTCTCCTTATATGGCTGTGAATGCGCCGGGAATGAGCCTGCCCTTTCTATCGTTTCTCCAAGGTGTCTGCAGCATTGTGACGTATTTGTAGGCATATCATTGGAAGATTGGCCATAAAAGACTACATTTGCCAGGGGTCCGCCCGGTATCCTTTGTCTAAATTGGTGCGTAATCTTCAACTGGAGGCATTTTCCATTGAGATTCAGAGGAGAACGCACACTTCCACGAACGATATATCATCGAAGAGATATGTGAAAAACACATTGAGGATTGATTCTAAACAACTTTTACCGTGTTTCAGTCGATATTATGGAGTTCATTTGGAAAAAAGTTTTGGGTTTTTTTTGGTAGCCAAACGTGACGCACCAAACAGAGCGATTTCTCCTAAACAAATAATCTTTCAGAAAAAACTGAACATTTGCTATCTAACTGAGAGTCTCCTCATTGAAAACATCCGAAGTTCTTCAAAGGTAAATGATTTATTTGAATGTTTTTCCGGTTTTTGTGAAAATGTTGCCTGCTGATGCTAACGCTAAATGCTACGCTAGCTGCGCTAGCTATCAATACTGTTACACAAATGCTTGTTTTGCTATGGTTGAGAAGCATATTTTGAAAATCTGAGATGACAGTGTTGTTAACAAAAGGCTAAGCTTGAGAGCTAGCATATTAATTTCATTTAATTTGCGATTTTCATGAATAGTTAACGTTGTGTTATGCTAATGAGCTGTGGGGATAATTACACTCCTGGATACAGGTTTTTTTCGTAGCTAAACGTGATGAACAAAACAGAGCGATTTGTCCTAAACAAATAATCTTTTTGGAAAAACTGAACATTTGCTATCTAACTGAGAGTCTCCTCATTGAAAACATCTGAAGTTCTTCAAAGGTAAATGATTTTATTTGAATGCTTTTCTTGTTTTTGTGAAAATGTTGCATGCTGAATGCTACGCTAAATGCTACGCTAGCTATCAATAATCTTACACAAATGCTTGTTTTGCTATGGTTGAAAAGCATATTTTGAAAATCTGAGATGACAGTGTTGTTAACAAAAGGCTAAGCTTGAGAGCTAGCATATTTATTTCATTTAATTTGCGATTTTCATGAATAGTTAACGTTGCGTTATGGTAATGAGCTTGAGGCTGTATTCACGATCCCAGATCCGGGATGGCTAGAATCAAGAGGTTAACCCCGGGATAAGATGGCAATAGAAATTGGCAAATCCTAAGAAACGTTGCAGCTGCACTCTGGACGTGGGTTGGGGCCACCACCGCTCTCTCCTTTCCCGGATCCACCTGCACATTCCCAGCAGTGATGATGTATTCAAGGAAGGAGATGGTGGAGTGATGGATCTTGCATTTTTCAGCTTTGACAAACAGCTGGTTCTCCAGGAGACGTGTTCTTGACGTGTTCTTGAGTCGAGCGGAAAAAGACGAGAATGTCGTTGAGGTAGACGAACACGACCGGGTCAACATATCCCGGAGAACGTCATTAAGGGCCTGGAACACAGCAGGAGCATTGGTCAAACCGAATGGCATCACCAGGTATTCAGTGTGTCCGCTAGCAGTGTTGAAATCTGTCTTCCACTCGTCACCTTCCCGTAGCCATACCAGGTGGTAGGCATCCCGCAGGTCTAACTTAGAGAAGATAGTGACACCCTGGAGCAGCTCGAAAGCCGAGGCGATGAGTGGTAGCGGGTAGCGGTTCTTAACCGTGATGTCATTGAGGCCCCGGTAGTCGATGCATGGGTGCAGAGTTTTGTCCTTCTTCTCCACAAAGAAGAACCCTACATCGGCAGGGAAGGCAGAAGGACGGATACCCCCTGCAGCCAGGGAGTCCTCGATGTACATCTCCCTATCCTTGGTCTCTGGATCCGACAGTGAATACAGCCATCCCCGGGATGGTATAGTGCCCGGGAGAAGGTCGATCCCACAGTCATAGGGTCGATGTGGAGGAAGCGAAGTGGACCGGGCCATACTGAAAACCTCTCTGAGATCCTGGTACTCCTCGGGAACGGCGGAGAGGTCCGAGGCTTCATCTGAGCCCACAGGAAGACGTCCCGGGGCAGGCTGAGCAGACTTCAGGCAATGGGCGGGGCAGAAAGGGCTCCAGCCCACGATAGTACCAGCAGTCCACTTGATAAAGGGATTGTGGTGCTGGAGCCAAGAAAACCCCAATACCACGGGACCCTGAGGAGACTTGATGAGCATAAACTGTATAGACTCACTGTGGTTCCTGGACACAAGCAGGTGGATAGGAGTAGTATTGTGGGTAACCCTGAGTATAGAGAGCCCATCCACTGCTCTAACATCCAGGGGACCTGAGAGGAGATGAGTGGGGATCCCCAGCTCAGACACCAGGGTGGCGCCCATTAAACTCCCATAGGCCCCAGAGTCAATGAGAACCTGGAGAGATTTAGACTGGTCGCCCCCACAGCAGGATGGCATGGAGAGGGGTGCGAGTAAGGGGAGAAGAAAAACTCTCCGTATGGCCCACTAGAGTCCTCGTCCCTACTGATGCACCTGGTCTCTTTAAAGGACAGGTAGATACATAATGACCGGCAGTTCCACAATACAGACAACTCTAGGTGTTAAGTCTGTGTAAACGTTAGGCTGGAGACAGCCTAGCTCTCCGAGTTGCATTGGCTCCAAAAAAGGTGAGTTCGCAGATCTAGGAGACTCTCTGAGGAACTCGGGTAAGTTCAGAATCTCTCTGGGACATAGATGCCGGGGCCTTCTGGAGTTGCTCGGAGACAAGGTGGGATTCTTGGACGAGCAGTTGGGACCGGAATTAGACCTCTTTTCCCTCCTGTGTTCCCGTAGTTGCCCATTTATCCGGATGGTCAAGGCGATGAGCGAATCGAGTTCCGTAGACAGCTCCCGGGCTGAGAGCTTGTCTTTAACCTCCTCTGATAATCCATGAAGGAATGTGTCGAACAGGGCTTCTGGATTCCAGGCACTTTCAGCAGCCAATGTGTGGAAATCAACCGCATAGTCCGCCACACTACGGGAGTCTTGGCGAAGCTGGAGTAACTTCCCGGCAGCCTCTCTCCCGGACAATGGAGATTCTAAAACCTTTTTCACCTCAGCCACAAACTCTTCCAGGCTGAAACACACGCAGATTGTTGTTCCCCCAATGCAGTAGCCCAGGCAAGAGCTGTCCCAGACATTAGCAATATGAGATACGCTATCTTCGAGTGGTCCAGGGGGGAAGGATGAGGGCTGCAACTCGAAGATGAGGGAACACTGGGAGAGAAACGCCCGCAAAGTGTTCTGGAGGAGGTATGCTGGATTTCCGGGAAGCCGGGGTGGGCTGGAGAGACCCATTCTTGACAGCCATGTTACCGGGGGGCTGGGAGGCTACTGTCGCAGCCGGCGGCCTCACAGATAATCTACAGAATTTCTCCATCACTGTATTCAAGGCATAGCGTTCTGCCAAGGTCTGGAATCCGTCCGGATAACTCCTCTTGTCTCCCAATGGTGGGAGGAGATGACGTTGTGGAGCTGGTCCGAGTCTGCTGGGTCAGTCATGGCCAGTTTGTACTATCAGACCTCAGGATAAGACCCAGATGCAGACCGTTTGATGTAACAAAAGTTTATTACAAAAACAGGGGGCAGGCAAATGACAGGTCAAGGGCAGGCAAAGGTCAGTAATCCAAAGCAGAGTCCGAAAGGTACAGAACAGCAGGCAGGCTCAGGGCCAGGGCAGCCAGGCAGAGGTCAGTAATCCAGGGCAGTGTCACAAGGTACAGAACGGCAGGCTGGGTCAGGGCAGGCAGAATAGTCAAAACCGGGAAAACTAGAAAACAGGGACTAGAGAAAAAAACAGGAGTACGGGAAAAATGCTGGTAGGCTTGACGAGACAAGCCGAACTGGCAACAGACAAACAGAAAACACAGGTATAAATGCACGCTGGATAATGGGGAAAATGGGCGACACCTGGAGTGGGTGGAGACAAGCACAAGACAGGTGAAACGGATCAGGATGTGACAACCTCAAGTTTATATATATGTAACGAATGTCTTCGGGTGAAAGAGAGGAGGACCAAGATGCAGCGTGATGATAATCCATATTTAATGGGAATACTTAAACACTGAACAAAAACAACAAACCGACAAAAGGAACGAAGATGAAACAGTCCCGTAACGTGAACACTAAACACTGGAACACTGGAACAGGAACAATCACCCACAAAATACCCACATAATATGGCTGCCTAAATATGGTTCCCAATCAGAGACAACGATAGACAGCTGCCTCAAATTGAGAACCAATCTAGGCAACCATAGATATACAAAAACTCCTAGATAGGGGACACCCCCATAAACATACAAAACCCCTAGATAAGACAAAAAACATACATCACCCATGTCACACCCTGACCTAACCGAAAAAGAAAAAAAATAAGGTCAGGGTGTGACAATATAGCTTGTAGTTTATTCGCCATTAGTCAGCACCTCTACATTTAAAAAAATTCTGGGTGTGCGCCAGCTCATGTTTTTTTATACAAATAAATAATTTGTAACATCTCAAATCACTGTACAATACAGTGTATATGCATTTAATGTGTTTCAGTTGGCTGATAATGTGAGATAAAAAGTGTATACTTAATTGTATTCATTACCAACATGTTTCACATGTTAGCATTGAGTCTTGTGCAGCAGGGTGGTCAAGTGCATAGCCTGTAATGATGAAACAAATCCCTATAAATCCCCCAGCATTGTTTTACCTCCAAGGATGTGTGTGAGTTATTGGTTTAATTCTTATCTTTATACTACTATACATGAACTCATTTGAATAAACCACAACGCCTCATTAAAATTCCAAGATCTTGTTAAGGTCTCTTCCTTATTAGATTCCAACTCTGCTTTATGAGAGAAGATGAAGGAGCTTGAGTGATGCAGTGTGACAAGAAGAAGAGCATTAAATAGACACTGGAGTGTATCGTCTTTCAAAGATACATATTTGTTTTTCGATCTTTTACTTAGGGTTTGGTCATGACAAGCACCATGCTATTTCTTACTGTGTTAATGTACAATTATATGAAGAAAAAACCCATCACATCCAAGATTGCATTTTATTTATTTAGAAATTAGGTCAATTCATGTTTACATCATACATTGGTATTAAACATGTATGATTGCACAATAAATAAGTAAGCTCTGCACTACATAGCCATAATACATTTGGACAAAATAAACACCTATCAGGATTAATAATCCCCTGTGGAGCTGACCTCATAGGATTCCGTATTCTTATTGTAAAGATTGTCGTTGGTGGAAGAAGGTGCAGCGTGGTACGTATTCATATTTCCTTTAATAAACTGAACACTAAATACAAAAGAACAAGAGAATAAATGAAAACAGAAAAAGTCCCGTATGGTGCAAACACTGAAACGGAAAACAACTACCCACAACCACAACCCATAGTGGGAAAACAGGCTGCCTAAGTATGGTTCTCGATCAGAGACAACGATTGACAGCTGCCTCTGATTGGGAACCATACCAGGCCAAACACCTAGAAATATAACACCCAGAACAAAACATAGAATGCCCACCCTAACTCACGCCCTGACCAAACTAAAATAGAGACATAAAAAAGGAACGAAGGTCAGGACGTGACACTTATGCTCATTTCCTCATCTCACATAAATTAATACTATAGTATAATATGGTATAAATACTATACACTCTTAGAAAAAAAGGGTTCCGAAAGGGAACTTCAGCTGTCCATAGCAGAACCCCTTTTGGTTCCAGGTAGAACCCGTTTTGGTTCTAGGTAGAACCCTTTTGGGTTACACGTAGAACCCCTCTCTCTATGAAAAGAGTTCTACTTGGAACCCAAAAGGTTTATACCTGGAACGAAAATGGTTCTACATGGAACCAAAAAGGGTTATTCAAAGGGTTCTCCTATGGAGACAGCCGAAGAACAGTTTTAGGTTCTAAATAGCACCTTTTTTCTAAAAGTCTAGCGTTCACTTTAGTGTTTTTGCAGACTTTACCATAGTATTTACTGTAGTACACTGTAGTATTTACAGTTAACTATAGTATTTACAGTTAACTATATTATAAATACTGTAGTAAAGTAAAACTGTAGTACTATAGTAATTCATTGTAAGTGGTGCGTAACTGGTGGCAGGGAAGTCAGATGCAGGAGAGCAGAACTAAGTAATAGCCGGAGCAGCTTAATTTCAAAACCAACGGCATAAAGAAATAACCAACATGGGTACAAAAACCCGACGCGCACCAGTAAACATGTGCACAAGCACTTACAACAAACAATTCCATACAAAGACATGGGGGGAACAGAGGGTTAAATACACAACAATTAATGAGGGAAATGAAAACCAGGTGTGTAGGAAAACAAGACAAAACAAATGGAAAATGAAAAGTGGATCGACGATGGCTAGAAGACCGGTGACGCCGACCTCCGAACGCCGCCCGAACAAGGAGAGGAACTGACTTTGATGGAAGTCGTGACATTAATGTAGTTTTCAAAACACCAGTCTCAACGTCAACAGTGAAGAGCTGACTTCTAGCAGAGTTGCAAAGAAAAATACATATCTCAGATTGGCCAATATAAAGAAAAGATGAAGATGGGCAAAAGAACACAGACACTGTACAGAGGAACTCTGCCTAGAAGGCCAGCCTCCAGGAGTCGCCACTTCACTGTTGACGTTGAGACTGGTGTTTTGCGGGTACTATTTAATGAAGCTGCCAGTTGAGGACTTGTGAGGCATCTGTTGTGAGGCGTAGACACTAATATACTTGTCCTCTTGCTCAATTGTGCACCGGGGAGTCCCATTCTTCTTTCTATTCTGGTTAGGGCCAGTTTGCGCTGTTCTGTGAAGGGAGTAGTACACAATTTCTCGCATGGAATCGCCTTCATTTCTCAGAACAAGAATAGACTGACGAGTTTCAGAAGAAAGTTCTTTGTTTCTGACCATTTTGAGCCTGTAATCGAACCCACAAATTCTGATGCTCCAGATACTCAACAAGTCTAAAGAAGGCCAGTTTTACTGCGTCTTTAATCAAGACAACAGTTTTCAGCTGTGGTAACATAATTCCAAAAGGGTTAACGATCAATTCATCTTTTAAAATTATTAACTTGGATTATCTAACACAACACAGGAGTAATGGTTGCTGAAAATGGGCCTCGATATGCCTATGTAGCTATTCCATTAAAAATCAGCCTTTTCCAGCTACAATAGTAATTCACAACATTAACAATGTCTACACTGTATTTCTGATCAATTTGATGTTATTTTAATGGACAAAAAACAAAATGTGCTTTTCTTTTAAAAACAAGGACATTTATAAGTGACTTTTGAACGGTAGTGTAGGTTTCTCACTTATTGCGATATGGGGGAGGGGAATGTGCAAATGAAAGTATTTACTATAGTAAAAGCAGTGTAGTGTTTTTGTAGACTGTAGTGTTTTTGCGGACATTACTGTAGTATTTACTGTAGTAATCCACAATATCCTACAACTGTCACGCCCTGACCTTAGTTCCTTTTTATGTCTCTATTTTGGTATGGTCGGGGCGTGAGTTGGGGTGGGCATTCTATGTTGATTTTCTATGTTTTCTTTTCTATGCGTTTGGCCTGGTATGGTTCCCAATCAGAGGCAGCTGTCTATCATTGTCTCTGATGGAGAACCATACTCAGGTAGCCTGTTCCCACCTGTGTTTGTGGGTAGTTGTTTCCTGTTTTGTGTTTTGTCACCTCATAGGACTGTTTCGTTTTTTTGTTGTTTCACCTTTGTTATTTTGTGTTCAGATGCATAAAGTTAACATGGACACGTACCACGCTGCATTTTGGTCCGATCCTTCATATTCCTCATCAGACGAGGACGAGAATCGTTACAACAACATTTAATAGTAAGTACTACTCATGATCGAGGGACACTACTGTGTGAAGAATAACATCCTACAGTTTACTACAGAATTATATAGTAAGTACTGTAGTATTCTATAGTGAACTGTAGTATTTTTTCATGTGGGATATGCCTGCTGTACCTACAGATGTAGCATGTTAATTTGATCACCCTGGTGCAGGAAAACTGTCCTGCAATTCAGGAAATGTAAAACTTTTGAGGTCAAAAGGGCTTTTGAAGTTCAGAATTTCCATTTTTAAATTTCAGACTTGATTTTCCCTTACGAAAAATGTATCAACCCCTACAAAATTGTCCATTAATTATAGCATAATTATTCACATTTCCTGTTGCTGCAAGATTATTTTCCTGCTGTAGCAAACTAGCGCAAATTAAGATCCTGCATCTGCAGATGCAAGTGGTTTTATACACTTTGCTAATATTGAGTTGCACCCCCTTTTGCCCTCAGAGCAGCCTCAATTCATCAGGGCATGGACTCTACAAGGTGTCGAAAGCATTCCACAGGGATGCTGGCCCATGTTGACTCCAATGCTTCCCACAGTTGTGTCAAGTTGGTTGGATGTCCTTTGGGTGGTGAACCATTCTTGATACACACAGGAAACTGTTAAGTGTGGAAAAAAACAGTATCGTTGCTCAAACCGGTGTGCCCGGCACCTACTACCATACCCAGTTCAAAGGCACTTAAATATTTTGTCTTGTCCATTCACCCTCTGAGTGGCATACATATACAATCCATGTATCAATTGTCTCAAGGCTTAAAAATCCTTCTTTAACCTGGACTCACCTGGTCGGTATATGTCATGGAAAGGGCAGGTGTTCCTAATTCTTCAGAATGAATAGATCCTTATCTGGAGGTATTAGACGAAAGGGTTCTGGTGGGTTGTAATGATCAGTGGGTTAACATGCTGTGAGGTAATGGAGGAGGATTATAATATCTTGGAGGAACCACACTGTCTGTCAGACATTAAAAACCCAGTCCCCTGATGAAATCAGAGGTGACTAACACCCGCATTAAGTACGAGATTCACAATATGCATGGAAGATATGTTCCTAATCAGGGAGTTAATGACCTGCATTATTTCTGATGAATTGTAATGAACCTTAGCACAATGGAAGTAGCAAATGGACTGACACATTAACTCTGGTGTTCTACCAACCAGATATGTTGAGTGGGCATGCCATGTAGAGAGAGGAACTCACTTGAGAGATGGATTGCTAGAGGGAAGAAGGGGGATAGGAATGGAAAGAAAAAAGGTAAAGGGAAAGAAAGATAAGGAGATTAGGAGTGGCAGTAAGAACATAGAAAAGTGAGTGAAGAGGATGGGGCACAACACTGGTTACATAACTTACTCTAATAGGGGCTAGAATGGCCTGCTAATGGATAGGGGAGAGTTGATTCAAAATGAATTTGCCTTGAAGGCTGGAGAAAAAATGTCTGGGAGAGAGAGAGACAGAGGGAGGGAGACATAGGGGCAGAGAGAGAGAGAGATGGACGGACTGAGACGTACATAGGACCAGACAGAGAGACCGAGAGATAGATGGAAGGAGACATATGTAGGGGCACACAGTCAGAGAGATAGAGAGAGATAGATGTACAGAGATAGACTGTACATAGGGGCAGACAGAGAGAGAGAGAGATGGATGGACGGATGGAGTGAGGGAGACATAGGGGCAGACAGAGAGAGATGGACTGAGGGAGGGAGATGTAGGGGCATATAGGGTTAGAGATGGACAGAGACATATGTATTGGCAGACAGAGAGAGAGAGAGTGATGGATGGACAGCGACATATGTTAGGGCAGACAGATAGAGAGAGATGGATGGACAGAGACATACGTTGGGGCAGACAGAAAGAGAGAGAGATGGACTGAGGGAGGGAGACGTAGGGGCAGACAGAGAGAGAGAGAGCGATGGATGGGGATCAAAACTAAAGACTCATGGCACATCAGTGAGGAAGGAAAACACAAACACCAATCTATAAAAACAGTCATTACTATTGAATTAGATGTCTGTACAGAGAGCATAAAAGAAAGGAGAAAGCTTGTGAGAGAGGATGGCTTGTCAGAAGGGGAGCACCTATAGGGCTTATGGTGGGGATTTTTTGTGTGGTTTGCTTGCCTGCGAGACAGTGCTGAGGCGTGGCCAGGCATCTGTAAAAGGGGTCCCGGGCATTAATCTGCCAAACATTGGCCACAGCTGGAGCATCCTCAGATGTCTCCTTCTTAGATGGATGTGCTTGAGGACATCGTCTGCCGCAATCCTCACTCTCCTCTGTCGTTATTTATAGCCAGAGCTCTTAACAGAGGGAGAACATGTGCAGAAATCCTCAGAGGGTCCAACATAGCCCTAGTTACACTGTTACAACAATGATTACAAAGTATTTTAAGTTTTAAAAAGCTTTTTGAACGGTCTGCTTACAACTGATGTGAACTGGCTGTAGCATAGCTATATTTGTGTGTCTAAGTGCTTTTTCTTAATTTTTGCTATGTGTGAGTCATTCTTTACCCCTGTTGTTATTGTGAATATTTTGGATTACATGCTGCAGAACTGAGAAGGTTACATACTGCCAGGGCAGGGCCAGGTCCCAACACATTTTAGAATGACTGTCTGTGCCAGCTTTTAGTCACCACTGGAGCTTGTTCAAGTTGTATGTTGAACGGTTTGAAAGTCAGCTACACTACACGGTGCTCTTGAATGTTTTATGTAAGTAAGCATTTCACGGTCAAGTCTACACCTGTTGTATTTGGCGCATGTGGCAAATAAAATGTTATTTGATTTGGAGTCTCATCAAGCAGTTAAATCAACTGGACTCTGCACTAATGACATTTCACCATTGCCTTGCTCTTAATAATCAAATCAGATCAAAATGTATTTGTCACGTGTGCCGAATACAACAGGTGTAGACCTTACCGTAAAGTGCTTACTTACAAGCCCTTAATGATGATTTCATGAAGTGACTTGGTGGTTATTTTTGCTCTCTTGCCCCCAAACTTTGAGTCACATACAACTAACATTAGCATATGACTCAAAACACCAGCAGGCAACTGTGAGGTTTAGCATTTTACTCCCTGTGAAAATGTGCAAGGTGGCAAAAGACCAGTGAACTGCGTGTCAGACATGATTTGGCTCATACGTGAAGGAGCATGGGAGAGAAAATACCTGCTGGCACTTTAACACCAGTGCACCTCACCAGAACCTTCGTTAAGCTCGTCACAGAGTTGCATTCATTATTTTTAAATGTCACTGTTGTCCCCTGTTGTATTTACATCCTGTCACCGCCTCAGGACACAAACAGAAATGGCTTTTAGTCTCTCTCTCAACTTCTCCAATAATATCTGGGGAATTTCTGCAGAACTTTGTATGGAACATACAGAGCCTTATGAGCAGCACACTGCCACTTCCACGCTTGGATTCTCTGGTACTTTTTAATACATTTTAGCCGGTAGTTCTGAAAGTAGCACCCACGAGCCAAAAGTGGTCTCCGAAAATTCTGTACTACATCACATACTGTATGTGCAGATACAGTACAGTGGCAAGAAAAAGTATATGAACCCTTTGGAATTACCTGGATTTCTGCATAAATTAGTCATAACATTTGATCTGATCTTCATTTTAGTCACAACAATAGACAAACACAGTGTGCTTAAACTAAAAACACACAGATTATTGTATTTTTCTTGTCTATATTGAATACATCATTTAAACATTCACAGTGTAGGTTGGAAAAAGTACGTGAACCCCTAGGCTAATGACTTTTCCAAAAGCTAATTGGAGTCAGGAATCAGCAGACCTGGAGTCTAAACAATGAGACAAGATTGGAGATGTTGGTTAGAGCTGCCCTGCACTATAAAAAACACTCACAAAATTTGAGTTTACTATTCACAAGAGGCATTGCCTGATGTGAACAGTGCCTCGAACAAAAGAGGTCTCAGAAGACCTAAGATAAAGAATTGTTGACTTGCATAGAGCTGGAAAGGGTTACAAAAGTAGCTCTAAAAGCCTTGATGTTGATCAGTCCACGGTAAGACAAATTGTCTATAAATGGAGAAAGTTCAGCACTGTTGCTACTCTCCCTAGGAGTGGCCGTCCTGCAAAGATGACTGCAAGAACACAGTGCAGAATGCACAGAAGAAGAAGAGTTAAGAAGAATCCTGGAGTGTCAGCTAAAGACAGAAATCTCTGGAACTTGCTAACATCTCTGTTGACGAGTCTACAAAACGTAAAACACTAAACAAGAATGGTGTTCATGGGAGGACACCATGGAAGAAGCCACTGCTGTCAAAAAAACCCATTGCTGCCCGTCTGAAGTTCGCAAAAGAGCACCTGGATATTCCACAGCGCTTCTGACAAAATGTTTGTGGACAGATTAAACTAAAGTTGAGTTGTTTGGAAGGAACACACAACACTATGTGTGGAGAAAAAAAGGCACAGCACACCAACATCAAAACCTTACCCTGACTGTAAAGTATGGTGGAGAGAGCATCATGGTTTGGGGCTGCTTTGCTGCCCCAGGGCCTGGACAGCTTGCTATCATTGACGGAAAAATGAATTCCCAAGTTTATCAAGACTTTTGCAGTAGAATGTAAGGCTATCTGTCCACCAATTGAAGCTCAACAGAAGTTGGGTGATGCAACAAGACAACGACCCAAAACACAGAAGTACGTCAACAACAGAATGGCTTCAACAGAAGAAAATACGCCTTCTGGAGAGGCTCAGTCAGAGTCCTGAGCTCAACTTGATTTCAAATGCTGTGGCATGACCTCTAGAGCGGTTCACACCAGACATCCTAAGAATATTGCTGAACTGAAACAGTTTTGTAAAGATGAATGGTCCAAAATTCCTCCTGACTGTTGTGCAGGTCTGATCCGCAACTACAGAAGACATTTGGTTGAGGTTATTGCTGCCAATGGAGGGTCAACCAGTTATTAAATCCAATGATACACATACTTTTCCCACCCTATACTGTGAATGTTTACACTCTGTGTTCAATAAAGATTTAAAAACGTATAATTGTTTGTGTTATTAGTTTAAGCAGACTGTTTTGTCTATTGTTGTGACTTAGATGAAGATTAGATCAAATTTTATGACCAATTAATGCAGTAATCCAGGTAATTCCAAAGGATTCACATATTTTTCTCGCCACTGTATGTGCACAGAGTCACTGTTCTCTCTCTCGTTCTGCTGCATGTGATTCTTGCTAGCTGTCACTCAAAAGGCGAGGGGGGGGGGGAGTAAAATGGCGCAGCACCTCTTCCAGACAACAGTCACTTTCAATCTAGGGATTTCATGTCTAATTGAGGTAAAACAGTAATTTCGCTCATAGATGATGCATGTATGACCTACACATTGACACATCCAGTTTAAAGCAGGAGGTTTAAAAAATACTTACTTGCTAGTCACCAAAGTACCGGGCAGGTCTTTAACAAGAAATATTTAGCTATTTTTTTATAAGAACTCAAGACCACATGCCCCAATCTGTCTCAGCTAATAACAGTATATGTGGGTGGACAATCTGATTCGGTACTGAAGCTATTCACTTGTGAAAGAGTGTGGACGGCAGTTGCATGGAGGCATTTAGCCTATACTGTAAAAAAAGAACGTTATGTTACTCAGTAGTCTCTGGATGCTCTATGTGACTATCCATATAAGCAGTTTAGAATGGGACCCAAGATGTTGGCTCTAGTCCTTCTACTTTACGTGTCTGGAGAAGCTCCAACGGTCATGACATCTCAGCCTGCGTTTACACATAAGCAGCCCAATTCTGATATTCTTTCCACTAATTGGTCTTTTGACCAATCCACATCAGATATTTTTCAAAGCTGATCTGATTGGCCAAAAGACCAACTAATGGAAAAATATCCGATTTTGGCTGCCTGTTTAAACACAGCCTGAGTTGTCATGACCGTTGGAGCTTCTCCAGACACGTAAAGTAGAAGGACTAGAGCCAACATCTTGTTGAGAGCACAGCGCGTGCTAATCTAACATTTCCATGCGTTATATTTAGGCCCCTCCAACACACTTAAAAGAGGATGACAACAGTTTGGATGTCTGGTGCTCTCAACTCTAATTTGATTGTACTAGTAGTGGGTATCCACTGCCAATACCCAGGGATGCAGATGAGCAGTGTGCCTTTATAAATTATGTTTGTGGCTCAATTAAGTGCTCAGTAGGGCTTCTTTAAAAAGTAAAAGAACAAGTTACAGTGGGCAGTTTTAGAGAGAAATTAATTAGTGTTAATGGTAATGTGTGATTTCATTGTGGGGGCAATTACATTGTACTTAATATTTTATTATTTTAACTGTTATTCATGTTCTTCTAAGTACAGTGCCTTCAGAAAATATTCACACCCCTTGACTTATTCCACGTTGTTGTGTTACAGCCTGAATTCAAAATGGATTTTGTCCCTCACACATCTTTTTAAAATTTAACTAGGCAAGTCAGTTAAGAACAAGTTCCTATTTACAATGACAGCCTAGGAACAGTGGGTTAACTACCTTGTTTGGGGGTAGAACAACAGATTTTTTACCTTGTCAGCTCTGGGATTCGATCTATTCGATTACTGGTCAAACACTCTAACCACTAGGCTACCTGCCGCCCCGAGAAAACATTCAAACCCCATAAGGACAAAGTGAAAACTTGATTTTAGATTCTCTTAAATATGTATTGAAAATTAAATACAGAAATATATTTTTTACATAAGTATTCACACCCCTAAGTCAATACTTTGTAGAAGCACCTTTGGCAGTGCTAACAGCTGTGAGTCTTTCTGGGTCTTTAAGAGCTCACCACACCTGAATTGTACACAATTTGCAGATTATTCTTTTCAAAGTTATTCAAGCTCTGTCAAATTGGTTGTTGATCATTGTTAGACAACCATTTTCAGATCTTGCCTTAGATTTTCAAGAGGATTTCAGTCAAAACTGTAACTCGGCTACTCAGGAACATTCACTGTCTTCTTGGTAAGCAACTCCAGTGTAGATTTGGCCTTGTGTTTTAGGTTATTGTCTTGCTGAAAGGTACATTTGTCCCCCAGCGTCTGTTGGAAATCAGACTGAACCAGCTTTTCCTCTAGGATTTTGACGGTACTACACAAGCCCTAGTTACACTGTTACACAAGTCACAAGTCATCTTGCAGGTAGTCATTAAAAAAATTATGTAAAACACTATTATTGCACACAGAGTGTGTCCATGCAACTTATTATGTGACTTGTTAAGCAAATGTTTACTCCTGAATTTATTTAGGCTTGCCATAACAAAGGGGTTGAATACTTATTGACTTTTTGTAAAAAGAAAAAGACATAATAATAATTTCACTTTGACATTATGGGGTATTGTGTGTAGAGGGCCAGTGACAAACAAATCTAAATTTAATCAATTTTCAATTCAAACTGTAACACAATAAAATTTGGAAAATGTCAGAGGTTGGACTACTTTCTGAAGGCACTGTATGTCTTTATCAAAATATCTCTAAAGTACTTTGAATAGAGAACCTTATGATTGAATTTCTCTGAGGGCTATCAGGAATAATAGGTATTGTCTTTACTTTAATGTACTGTGTGTGTGTGTGTGTGTGTGTGTGTGTGTGTGTGTGTGTGTGTGTGTGTGTGTGTGTGTGTGTGTGTGTGTGTGTGTGTGTGTGTGTGACTGACCATTCACGCCAATACAGATCAAAATCAAATCAAATCAAATCAAATGTATTTATATAGCCCTTCGTACATCAGCTGATATCTCAAAGTGCTGTACAGAAACCCAGCCTAAAACCCCAAACAGTAAGCAATGCAGGTGTAGAAGCACGGTGGCTAGGAAAAACTCCCTAGAAAGGCCAAAACCTAGGAAGAAACCTAGAGAGGAACCAGGCTATGTGGGGTGGCCAGTCCTCTTCTGGCTGTGCCGGGTGGAGATTATAACAGAACATGGCCAAGATGTTCAAATGTTCATAAATGACCAGCATGGTCGTATAATAATAAGGCAGAACAGTTGAAACTGGAGCAGCAGCACGGTCAGGTGGACTGGGGACAGAAAGGAGTCATCATGTCAGGTAGTCCTGGGGCATGGTCCTAGGGCTCAGGTCCTCCGAGAGAGAGAGAGAGAAAGAGAGAATTAGAGAACGCACACTTAGATTCACACAGGACACCGAATAGGACAGGAGAGGTACTCCAGATATAACAAACTGACCCTAGCCCCCGACACATTAACTACTGCAGCATAAATACTGGAGGCTGAGACAGGAGGGGTCAGGAGACACTGTGGCCCCATCCGAGGACACCCCAGACAGGGCCAAACAGGAAGGATATAACCCCACCCACTTTGCCAAAGCACAGCCCCCACACCACTAGAGGGATATCTTCAACCACCAACTTACCATCCTGAGACAAGGCTGAGTATAGCCCACAAAGATCTCCGCCATGGCACAACCCAAGGGGGGGCGCCAACCCAGACAGGATGACCACATCAGTGACTCAACCCACTCAGGTGACGCACCCCTTCCAGGGATGGCATGAGAGAGCCCCAGTAAGCCAGTGACTCAGCCCCTGTAATAGGGTTAGAGACAGAGAATCCCAGTGGGAAGAGGGGAACCGGCCAGGCAGAGACAGCAAGGGCGGTTCGTTGCTCCAGAGCCTTTCCGTTCACCTTCCCACTCCTGGGCCAGACTACACTCAATCATATGACCCACTGAAGAGATAAGTCTTCAGTAAGGACTTAAAGGTTGAGACCGAGTTTGCGTCTCTGACATGGGTAGGCAGACCGTTCCATAAAAATGGAGCTCTATAGGAGAAAGCCCTGCCTCCAGCTGTTTGCTTAGAAATTCTAGGGACAATTAGGAGGCCTGCGTCTTGTGACCGTAGCGTACGTGTAGGTATGTACGACAGGACCAAATCAGAGAGATAGGTAGGAGCAAGCCCATGTAATGCTTTGTAGGTTAGCAGTAAAACCTTGAAATCAGCCCTTGCTTTGACAGGAAGCCAGTGTAGAGAGGCTAGCACTGGAGTAATATGATCAATTTTTTTGGTTCTAGTCAGGATTCTAGCAGCCGTATTTAGCACCAACTGAAGTTTATTTAGTGCTTTATCCGGGTAGCCGGAAAGTAGAGCATTGCAGTAGTCTAACCTAGAAGTGACAAAAGCATGGATTAATTTTTCTGCATCATTTTTGGACAGAAAGTTTCAGATTTTTGCAATGTTACGTAGATGGAAAAAAGCTGTCCTTGAAATGGTCTTGATATGTTCTTCAAAAGAGAGATCAGGGTCCAGAGTAACGCCGAGGTCCTTCACAGTTTTATTTGAGACGACTGTACAACCATTAAGATTAATTGTCAGATTCAACAGAAGATCTCTTTGTTTCTTTGGGACCTACAACAAGCATCTCTGTTTTGTCCGAGTTTAAAAGTAGAAAGTTTGCAGCCATCCACTTCCTTATGTCTGAAACACATGCTTCTAGCAAGGGCAATTTTGGGGCTTCACCATGTTTCATTGAAATGTACAGCTGTGTGTCATCCGCATAGCAGTGAAAGTTAACATTATGTTTTCGAATAACATCCCCAAGAGGTAAAATATATAGTGAAAACAATAGTGGTCCCAAAACGGAACCTTGAGGAACACCGACATTTACAGTTGATTTGTCAGAGGACAAACCATTCACAGAGACAAGCTGATATCTTTCCGACAGATAAGATCTAAACCAGGCCAGAACTTGTCCGTGTAGACCAATTTGGGTTTCCAATCTCTCCAAAAGAATGTGGTGATCGATGGTATCAAAAGCAGCACTAACGTCTAGGAGCACGAGGACAGATGCAGAGCCTCGGTCCGATGCCATTAAAATGTAATTTACCACCTTCACAAGTGCCGTCTCAGTGCTATGATGGGGTCTAAAACCAGACTGAAGCATTTCGTATACATTGTTTGTCTTCAGGAAGGCAGTAATTTGCTGCGCAACAGCCTTTTCTAAAATTTTTGAGAGGAATGGAAGATTCGATATAGGCCGATAGTTTTTTATATTTTCTGGGTCAAGGTTTGGCTTTTTCAAGAGAGGCTTTATTACTGCCACTTTTAGTGAGTTTGGTACACATCCGGTGGATAGAGAGACATTTATTATGTTCAACATAGGAGGGCCAAGCACAGGAAGCAGCTCTTTCAGTAGTTTAGTTGGAATAGGGTCCAGTATGCAGCTTGAAGGTTTAGAGGCCATGATTATTTTCATCATTGTGTCAAGAGATATCGTACTAAAACACTTGAGCGTCTCTCTTGATCCTAGGTCCTGGGAGAGTTGTGCAGACTCAGGACAACTGAGCTTTGAAGGAATACGCAGATTTAAAGAGGAGTCCGTAATTTGCTTTCTAATAATCATAATATTTTCCTCAAAGAAGATCTACAGTATCTGATATATTTGTGTGAGTGTAAATCATTAAATAGAGGAGCACAGTGATTCTGACCCTTTGCTCTGTTTGATAGCCCAGGCACATGTTAAAGATAAGCCCTCTGGGGAACATCTCGCCAAATGTGGGCAGATAGTCAGACTTCTTTAGTTGCCTAGTTGCCTAGTCAGACTCCTTTAGCTGCCTAGGGGATAGGAGAATTCTCCTGTGACATCTGCGCTGTGGAACTGAAACTCCTGAACTCACAAGGGAACCTGACATCCTGATGCTGTGTGAGGTCCTTCTGTCTGTCCAGCCATGTCTGATTCACTATAGCAGGGAGGGAGAGAGGGAGGGAGAAAGAGAAAGGGAGAGAGTGAGAGAAAGGACTTGTGAAGTCCTGAAGTAAGTCATTTCACAGTTGGAATGAGAGGCTAAAAATGTCTGTGCAGCTGCAGTGTGAGACAGAGGTGGGGGAGGGTGTTGCAGTGCTGCTGTGCCGTCTTCAGGGAGCAGGCGTTGCCAGTGAGAGAACAGAACAGATTGTCTTGGATTAGCTGGTGTTCTCCAGGAAAATAAGGAACTGCAGCCTCCCTGTGTTGTGGTCATAAAGATGTAGGATCTTAATTGAATCACTTTGTTGTTGCTGAGAATTTTGATGCACAGCAGGAAATGCAAACTTGTAGTGTATTTAAGTTTAAAAAGGCTTCCAAAGTTAAATTTCCACTTAGAAATGTCTGACTTGGTTTTCCCTAAAAACAAATGTATAAACCCATACGAAAGTGTCCATGAATAATAATCCACATAATAATTCAAATGTTCTGCTGCTGCAGGATTATTTTCCTGCTGTAGCAAACTGGCTTAAATTAAGATCCTACATCTGTATCAGATAGACTGGAGATAGGCTTTGAGGATGGGATGTTGTGTCAGTCCCCAGAGAATTGAGTAGAAGGGACTGCATTATGTAACCCATGTGAAGTGTATTGGCCTACTGTCTGTTCTCAGAAGAATAGGAGGTGCCTCTGAAATCTGAGGTACAGGTATTGAATGTGCTCTACCGCAGCCATAACTCCCTTCAATGGTGTAGGCAATTGTATGATCCACAGTGTTTAAACCCAGTTGAATGTCTAGCCCAAGGGGAAGCAACTAGATTCAGCCGTGGGCTGTTTTACATTGAAGCAAATGGTCTGGGGGGACAGAATTATAATACACTTTACACTGAAAATTGACCAAAACTAAGCCCCCCAAAATATTGTATTTGAAAATAACAATATTTTCATACCTTGATTTTATTGAGACACAATCAGCTGCCTCTTTTTTATTAGTGGGAACAGATTTCCTAAATGAAACACATTTTTTGCTGAATTCCTAGTGATTCTACAGTCTTATTTTTACCCCACAAAATATTATAAAAATATATATAATATTAATAATATTTTTTTTACTAACAACTTTGGGGGGGCCAAAGAAACCTTCCTGGTCTAGCCTATATCTGTTTCATCTCATGTCCTTTTTTTTTGCCCTGTTTCAGAATCTTCCAATCAATGTCACCATTCATGTCTTCATTATCAACTCATGGATGTGCCCAACTCTCCCTCACAATCCCTCTTAGTCTCTGCTTGTGATTAGACCTTTTAATAATGAAATAGTGACCCCCATCAGCCAAACATCTACTGTCTCAGCAAGTCAATTTATGAAGCCAGTGGGACAGCTCAAGTGGGACAGCCCAGGTGGGACAGCCCAGGTGGGACAGCCGAGGACTGAGAGTGCCCCTCCTTCTTCCTCATTTCATTCGGTCTTATCTGGGCTATTTCATTTCTCAGTAGTTGGGATGGAACAAACTCAGACAATAACTGTGCCACTTTCAGCGCTTTGTTGTATCCAAAGAACTGAACATTATTTATAATGATTTTACACATCTATATTTAATATACTATTTGAAATACTATTTGAAATACTATTGGCATTCACAAGCTGAAGAGGGTAAACAACTATGATAATGCAGTCATGGACTGGAACAAATAAGTGCTGTTTTAGAATATATTCTTAATGATCTTTTAGGCTGTTTGCTAATCTTGTTTATAGCTAGAATGACAGGGTAGATTTTATTATAGTTGGGAGAGCCCTTTGCTATGAGACCTTGCAGGGAATAGGCCTATAATTGATTAATATGGATATGTATGAAAAGCAGCTCACTACTATGAAATGCATATCTTTCGGTCGAGCTATTATTTTACCATCACAAAGCTTTATACACTTTCAGTCTGTCTTCCCAATCATAGATTCCTTTAGCTGTATCACACTGGTATAATACCATTCCTCGTTATTACTGTAGCTGGAGTAAAACGCATAGAGTGGGCTGTATTGGATTCAGCGAGTTGATGAGCCAAAACCGAGTTTCATTTTCCTCCAGTAACTCGGTAGCTGGTGGTAAAGTTGGCAGAAACTTTAGAGAGGAGATATGATCAGCACAGCTCCTGAACCGTGCCAGTCTCTTATGGTACAGAAACAAAAGATTTACCACGCTGCCAATGCCAAAGGAGATTCATATGCATTGTAATAATAGTCTTGTCACCTCAACTCCCTCGTAACCCATGCAGCTATAGCATTTTGTGGAATTGTGTACAGTATCTCCTGTGGACTAAAATGATAATGCGGTTCGTTGCAGCATGTTCTGTGGACTAAAATGATTATGTACAGTATCTCCTGTGGACAAAAAATATTATGTACAGTATCTCCTGTGGGCTAACATGATAATGTACAGTATCTCCTGTGGACAAAAATTATTATGTACAGTATCTCCTGTGGGCTAACATGATAATGTACAGTATCTCCTGTGGACTAAAACAATAATGTACAGTATCTCCTGTGGACTATAAATGATAATGTACAGTATCTCCTTTGGACTAAAATTATAATGTGCAGTATCTTCTGTGGACTAAAATGATAATGTACAGTATCTCTGTGGGCTAAAATTATTATGTACAGTATCTCCTGTGGACTAACATGGCAATGTACAGTATCTCCTTTGGACTAAAATTATAATGTGCAGTATCTTCTGTGGACTAAAATGATAATGTACAGTATCTCTGTTGGCTAAAATTATTATGTACAGTATCTCCTGTGGACTAACATGGCAATGTACAGTATCTCCTGTGGACTATACACGATAATGTACAGTATCTTCTGTGGACTAAAATGATAATGTACAATTTCACCTGTGATCTCTCTTTTGCCGAATATATCAAGACTGTTTCAAGGACAGCTTTTTTCCATCTACGTAACATTGCAAAAACCAGAAACTTTCTGTCCAAAAATGATGCAGAAAAATGTATCCATGCTTTTGTTACTTCTAGGTTAGACTACTGCAATGCTCTACTTTCCGGCTACCCGGAAAAAGCACTAAATAAACTTCAGGTAGTGCTAAATACGGCTGCTAGAATCCTGACTAGAACCAAAAAATTTGATCATATTACTCCAGTGCTAGCCTCCCTACACTGGCTTCCTGTCAAGGCAAGGGCTGATTTCAAGATTTTACTGCTATCCTACCAAGCATTACATGGGCTTGCTCCTACTTATCTCTCTGATTTGGTCCTGCCGTACATACCTACGCGTACGCTACGGTCCAAGACACAGGCCTCCTAATTGTCCCTAGAATTTCTATGCAAATAGCTGAAGGCAGGGCTTTCTCCTATAGAGCTCCATTTTTATGGAATGGTCTGCCTACCCATGTGAGAGACGCAAACTCGGTCTCAACCTTTAAGTCTTTACTGAAGACTCATCTCTTCAGTGGGTCATGTGATTGAGTGTAGTCTGGCCCAGGAGTATGAAGGTGAATGGAAAGGCTCTGGAGCAACGAACCACCCTTGCTGTCTCTGCCTGGCCGGTTCCCCTCTTTCCACTGGGATTCTCTGTCTCTAACCCTATTACAGGGGCTGAGTCACTGGTTTACTGGTGCTCTTTCATGCTGTCTCTAGGAGGGGTGCATCACTTGAGTGGGTTGAGTCACTGATGTGATCTTCCTGTCTGGGTTGGCACCCCCCCCCTTTGGGTTGTGCCGTGGCGGAGATCTTTGTGGGCTATACTCGGCCTTGTCTCAGGATGGTAAGTTGGTGGTTGAAGATATCCCTCTAGTGGTGTAGGGGCTGTGCTTTGGCAATGTGGGTGGGGTTATATCCTTCCTGTTTGGCCCTGTCCGGGGGTATCATCGGATGGGGCCACAGTGTCTCCTGACCCCTCCTGTCTCAGCCTCCTTATGCTGCAGTAGTTTATGTGTCGGGGGGCTAGGGTCAGTTTGTTATATCTGGAGTACTTCTCCTGTCTTATCCGGTGTCCTGTGTGAATTTAAGTATGCTCTCTCTAATTCCCTCTTTCTCTCTCTCGGAGGACCTGAGCCCTAGGACCATGCCTCAGGACTACCTGGCATGATGACTCCTTGCTGTCCCCAGTCCACCTGGCGGTGCTGCTGCTCCAGTTTCAACTGTTCTGCCTGCGGCTATGGAATTCTACCCTGTTCACCGGACGTGCTACCTGTCCCAGACCTATTATTTGACCATGCTGGCCATTTATGAACATTTGAACATCTTGGCCATGTTCTGTTATAATCTCCATCCGGCACAGCCAGAAGAGGACTGGCCACCCCTCATAGCCTGGTTCCTCTCTAGGTTTCTTCCTAGGTTTTGGCCTTTCTAGGGAGTTTTTCCTAGCCAACATGCTTCAACACCTGCATTGCTTGCTGTTTGGGTTTTAGGCTGGGTTTATGTACAGCACTTTGAGATATCAGCTGATGTATGAAGGGCTATATGAATAAATTTGATTTTATTTGGACTAAAATGATCATGTATGGCATATTCTGTGGACTAAAATGATAATGTACAGTATCTCTTGTGGACTAACATGATAATTTACAGTATCTCATGTGGACTAATAGGATAATGTACAGTGTCTACTGTGGACTAAAATGATAATGTACAGTATCTCCTGTGGACTAACATGATAATTTACAGTATCTCATGTGGACTAATAGGATAATGTACAGTATCTACTGTGGACTAACATGAACATGTATAGAATAACCTGTGGACTGTGTTATTATCTTCAGTTTCATGGACTTGCTCATAGGCAATATGTAAAACACAACCTAACTATCTCTTCCCTTGTGCCGGCCACTGTGTCTAAATTACTCTTGTCACTTTGAATTTGATTTGATTAGCGGAAACGGCCGGGGACATGGCGTTGATGAGAGGTAGGCTGGAACTGGAGCCGCCGCCACCACCACAGACTTTGATCCAGTGTCCCCTCACTGTCCGCGGCAGGAGCCAGACTGAGCACATTTGGCACAGTCCCTAGGATTAGATGGATATGTACTTGATGGAGCCTCAGGACCTGGCATAGTGGGCTTAACTCCTTGCTTCTCTGGTATAAATACACCAAGTCAGGAGCTCAGCTCACAACTGTCCCTTCCTTACCAGGGCCATAGTGCAGAGCCTCCTTTTGCATCATGCTTACTTAATCTACCCCTCTGTAACAACCCACCATTAGATTTTATCACCATCATAAAGCAGTTAGATTCAGATAGACAGTGCTTTAGTGGTTTATACTGAACTCCAATGCTTTTGTAAGAGCAGACATTAACCGTGTAGGATAGGGGTGGTTGTTTTAACACCCGACCCTGTCACAGGTCTCCTTCCTTCCATTACAGTGCTGATACAATGCACTAATCACCCCGCCAATAAATCAATCCGTCAGCCAATAGCGATTACTTTGAATTAAGCCACCCGCTATCCCTGGGAAACAGCTGACACATTCATAAAAGCAGCTTTCATTAGTGTGTATCGACCAAGCCATCATGAGCCATGCTGAAAAACCTGCCCTGTGCTCACAGGAAGCTGGGAGGGCGGTAGAGAGAGAGAGGGAGAGATAGAGATAGATGGGGGAGGGTGGTGGAGAAAGAAAACCACAGTTCAGGCAAATAAATCATAGGAGCGAATAAATATTGTCTCTGCCAGAATCTCTTCAATTTATCCCCCTTTAATGGGTGAGAAGGTGGGGGCTCGGGACGGCGGGGGACGACAGGAGGATGTCAGCCTAAAAAATTTGCTCTCTACGGCAGAGAACTAGTGCATCAATGTGGGTCACATGTAAATCACACCACTGGATATACAAACTGCTATCCCACTGGGGCAGACTCTGGCTGTGAGGATGCATCATTTCAGCATGCGTACAAGAATTTCTCTCACCGTTTATTTGCAACGCCACTGGTTCACTTAAACAAGCAAGGCTTTGGCCAAAGAACACTTTGCAGTGTTTGTCCAGTAGATGGTGGTGGTGGTACAGCCAGCTCCTCCGGACAGTGAGAGTAGCCTACAATATGTATGGCACTGAGCCAGCCTCTTCAGAATCCCAGCCCCCTCTGTGCTCTTCAACCAGACCTCGCTGTTTACCTTCACTCTTCACAAAATCATTGAGAAATTGATCACTGAAAAGCGCTGTAAAACCTGTCGGTGAGCATAATGGCTCTTGTGGTTTTGCTTTGTTTTTTGGGTGTGTGTCATTGAGTGAAGCTTGTTCTAGTTCATCCCGCTTAGTGTTTAAAGCCAGACCAATGAATCCAAACTGAACAAGCTGAAGATGGAGAGGCCAAACTACAGAATAAACTGATAAACAGTAGGGCTCACACAGTAGCGATAAGAGTTAATGAGCTTATTTTTGTCATGTATCACCTTGCCTTGAAAAGCATTTGTACACAGCAAATTCTTCAGTGTTGAATCAACACTCACATTATTACATTTATCACTGGGCATATGGGTACACACTTTTCAGCGTTAAATTAACTCTGTGCTTAGTGCTGAAGCTGTTACACTTTGTCATTATTAGGGAATTAACACTTTTAGTGTTATGCAGTAACACCTATAGTCTTTTTTAACACTAAGAAGTGTGTATAGTTTGCACCAATGGTGTTATGCAATAGCACCTCATATAGTATTTTGAACTATTATGCCAAGAGATCCATATCTCTTGACAAGGTTGCTCAGTGTTGGGTTAAAGACGTTAGAATATTATTTACAACTCTTTACTATCACATGCTCTTGTGCAAACATTTACAAGGAGCTGATCGTGGACTACAGGAAAAGGCGGGCCGAACAGGCCCCCATTAACATCGACGGGGCTGTAGTGGAGCAGGTCGAGAGCTTCAAGTTCCTTTGTGTCCACATCACCAACGAACTATCATGGTCCAAACACACTAAGACAGTCATGAAGAGGGCATGACAAGACCTGGTTGTTGAATTCGTTCCCTTTTGCTCTTGTGGCCTTCACCAGGTGAGTTCCTAGGCAAATGTTATCATGGTCCTGTGCGGCTCAGTTGGTTGAGCATAGTGCTTGCAAAACCATGATTGTGGGTGTGATTCCCACGGGGGGACCCATATGAAAATGTATGAAATCACTTCTGTAAGTTGCTCTGAATAGGAGTGTTTGCTAAAATGACATAACTGAAACATTTACTCTTTATTACATATCTCATTAGGCCTTATTTCCATGCCTAATTCTACCCTAATACAGTGGCCTGAAACTTGTTGTTTACAGGCCACTAGTGATGTTACATCTGATACTGGAGCTCTGAGCCATGCGTCAAAGTCACTAGGCAGCTAACTTCGAAGCAGTCTACTGATGCGTGTATCACTTTATCAGAAGTACGCCATCAATGACGTCCGATGCGTCGTTTGATCAAAAGCTTTTTCAAACCGTGCGATACAAATTGAGAGATCCCACTGATTTCGTCATGGTTTCGCTGCTTTCTTTGATTTAAGCTGATTTCAAACACCAACCTCTACTGGACACCATACTTATAAATATAGTTAGGATTTAGTGCAAGCAATTTCACCTGACTGGGTGGCTTAGCAGGTAGAGTAGGGAGCTAAGGAAAATTCAGGAACATAAGGGTGTGAGGTTGAATCCCACTGAAAGTACTTTATTTTGAAAAATCTTTTATGTGAAACCACACTTTCTGCACTGTTGTTCAAATTATTTGTTTTATTTAGTATAAGTATAAGCTTCTGTCTTAAGCATCCTAAATAATACCATAGAATCCATTCTTGAAAAATAGTTTTAAAAAAGGAAGCACGATCTAAGACCTAAACCTGGTAGTCCAACTAAGCTATTTAAGCTAACAATTTACTGCTGAGATCTGATAATCACACATAGCTATTTATGGCTGGAAAGCCTTAATGCTTAAGGAAGTTTTGTTTCCATATCACTAGGGACTACCTAAACCATTTATTCTGGAACAACCATTTTAGTAACGGGTGAAATAAATATATCAACTGATTGGATTAGTTTATCTTTGAGTAGCATACGATTAATCAATCAATGTACATTGAAAAACAGAGATGATAAAAACTATTCTAAAATATCTACCTGCAGTAGAGCATGCTGGGAAATATGATAATGATGGCTATGGTTTTAATGGGAATGTTTTACTCTCCAGAGAGTAATACTGACACAATCACAAACTCACACTAAACTCTGGTTATTAGCACTGGGGTTATTTTACACCAATGGGTGTTAATTGAACTTATAGAGTTAATAAACACTATAAATGTTACAATGAAAAATCAACACTAGGTAACACTGGCCAATTTGCTGTGTACTTCCCCTTTCTAGAAGAGCATGGGAAGTGTCTTCTCTTTGCTGAAAGACAATCTGCAGTGTTCTACCAGTCTTCTAGAGCATGGATAGTGTTCTACCAGTCTTCTAGAGCCTGGATAGTGTTCTACCAGTCTTCTAGAGCATGGCTAGTGTTCTACCAGTCTTCTAGAGCATGGATAGTGTTCTACCAGTCTTCTAGAGCATGGATAGTGTTCTACCAGTCTTCTAGAGCATGGATAGTGTTCTACTAGGCTGACAGAGAATCGGTAGTGTTCCACTAGGCTGACATGGATAGTGTTTTCTTTTCTGATAGAGCAGCTCCCTCTCTGCTATAGTATACTGCAGTGTACGTGAGGAAAGGCAAGCTGTTTGTACTGCAAATGGCAAGATAATGACCTGTTTTTCTTCCTCTGTCTTTAAGAATATTGTGAGCCTCACACCGCAAGGACACCTCTGCACTCATCATTATGGATATCCCTAATTATGATAGATGTGTCAGCAAGCTGGCGCATACACCTTTACCGTGTTCCTGTGTGTGAGTGTAGGTGAGAGTTTGAACTGTGTGGGGCTCATAATGTTGTGTAATACACACTTGGCAATGACACAGTCCTTAAGTTTTGAAGACAATGGACAGAATCTATTCCACCACCTGCTTCTCTTCATTATAACAATGGCCAGAGTTTAGCTCCAGATGAGCATTATCACTTCTGTCTCGATTTTCTCTCCGTCCTCCCCTACTTCCCTCTTTCCTCCCCTCGGTATGCCCATCACGTATTCAATTACTCCTGACTTGATTACATACTTAAAATGCGACATTGAAGGGCAAATGGCTACTAACATGCCAAAGGAAATCTATTCTAGTCCCACTTACAATGCTGTTGATATCTCTTGGCTTAGGTTTTTTATTGTGCCTTGACGGTTTTGTCTTATTTTAGACTGTTAAAGGATGGGGGCAGGTATTTGTGTTTGTGTATTAGAGCATTAAGGATAGTATTTATTTCTCTTATCTCTCTGGGTACACCTGATAATCTACAATGGACTGTGGATAATCATATTGTCAGCCATTAAAGATGACCTGTCAGATGACATAACAAAGTGTTCTATTGGAGATCTGTAAACACCATCAATTACACTGGGACTGCACTGACACATGATTAATCTGAACCCAGTTTAAAAAGAAAAGTGGAATAACTTAATATCAGCTTTTCCTACATGAACGATGACAGTGTGAGACACAAACATCATATTTTCCTACAGGCATAGCTCATTCTCAAGGTGTACCTCAAGGTGTACCTCAACATTTCTATTAATTATTTTTCAGTGTCAATTAGGAACATTACCTAGACTGACCAGGTGAATCCAGGTGAACCTATGATCCCTTATTGATGTCACCTGTTAAAACCACTTCAGTTAGTGTAGATGGGGAGGTGACAGGTTAAAGAATGATTTTTAAGCATGAGACAATTGAGACATGGACTGAATATTACAAAGGTATTCTTATTGTTTCATTCACTCAATGTATATCATATTGTAATCCTACACATAATGGAAATATGTTTTTTTTCAATAATGGCAACATTCTTAGTTCTACGGGACAAAAACACACTTGAATAATGGGCAATAAATAAAGAACTCCTGCACGAACAAGGTAGTGAACTGGTACATCACAAATGTTTCCGTTAACATTTTCCTCGTTGTGGTCATGTTACAGTAAATGAGGCTGGTGCAGTGACTAAGAGAGGCATGACTGGCTGGTTCGTTAATCGAGGAGGGGAGGCAGCAGTGTTGGTGGTTCAAACCAAGTAGCTGCACTTTATTCACACAAGAATAACTATCACATTCTAACACGTGTGCTATTCCCAATCCATCACTCTTCAAACTGGCTGAGTCCCAGTGACAATCAGAGACAGACACAGACAGACACAAACTCCAGAAGAGCAAGCACCCACTAAGACAGCAATTCAATGCATTTCAGATCATCTTAAACCTGTCCTATTGAAATAGAGTTTTAAGTGTTTTGAAGCTAAAGGTCATTCTAAATCCCAGTCATAATTTTGCATAGGGACAATATCCTTGATAAATGCAGGCTTGGAAGGAATCTGCAATTATCAATTGGCATCCCCATGCAACCTCTTCCTACTTCATCCTATCACATCTGGTTCTTCCGCTCTGTTCCCAATGCTAGCTCTTCCTCAACCGGCAGAGAGCCATTGTCCTTATCACACAGCAATCACTGTGCTCCGACTTCACATCTCAGCCCAGCCCAGACAGCTGAACATTTGTGGACCCTTGAATATCCTCGGAACCTCCAGCAGAGTGGCTGATTGTCTGATCTGTTTGTAGTTCAGACCTTACAATGAAATGCTTACTTACGAGCCCCTGAACAACAATGCAGTTTAAAAAAATTTAGAATAAGAAATAAAAGTAACAATTAATTAAAGAGCAGCAGTAAAATAACGATAGCGAGACTATATACAGGGGGGTACCGGTACAGAGTCAATGTGCAGGGGCACCGGTTAGTTGAGGTAATATGTACATCTGGGTAGAGTTCTTAAAGTGACTATGCATAGATGATAACAACAGTGAGCAGCAGCGGTGTAAAATGGGGGGGCTTGGGGGTAGTAGCTGTTTAGAAGCCTCTTGGACCTAGACTTGCTCTGGTATCTCTTGCCATGTGGTAGCAGAGAGAACAGTCTATGACTAGGGTGGCTGGAGTCTTTGACAAGTTCTAGGGCCTTCCTCTGACGCTGCCTGGTATAGAGGTCCTGGATGGCAGGGAGCTTGGCCCAAGTGATGTACTGGGCCGTTCGCACTATCCTTTGTAGTGCCTTGCGGTCAGAGGACGAGCGGTTGCCATACCAGGCAGTGATGCAACCAGTCAGGATGCTCTCGATGGTGCAGCTGTAGAACCTTTTGAGGATCTGAGGACCTATGCCAAATCTTTTCAGTCTTCTGATCGTGCCCTCTTCACGACTGTCTTGGTGTGCTTGGACCATGTTAGTTTGTTGGTGATGTGGACACCAATAACTTGAAGCTCTCAACCTGCTCCACTGCAGCCCTGTCGATGAGAATGGGGGTGTGCTCGGTCCTATTTTTCCTGTAGTCCACAATCATCTCCTTTGTCTTGATCACTCTGAGGGAGAGGTTGTTGTCCTGGCACCACATGACCAGGTCACTGACCTCCTCCCTATAGGTTGTCTTGTCGTTGTCGGTGATCAGGCCTTCCACTGTTGTGTCGTCGGTTGGAGACGGATGCTAGAGCTGCCGCTTTCAAGGAGCGGGACTCTAACCTGGAAGCTTATAAGAAATCCCACTATGCCCTCCGACGAACCATCAAACAGGCAAAGCGTCAATACAGGACAACGTGTACGTGTGTGTGTACTTATATGTTTGTGTGGTGTGCAAGATAAGGAGAGGGTTTGTGCATAATATGTGAGGAGGGAACAAGGAGACAGCTGCGTTCGTACACTAAAGTATAAGAGTGTGTGCACTTGCCTGAAACAAACTGTACATATATCCTTTTTATTCCATGGAAAGAGCCATGCTGTGTGTCCTTTTTGTGTGAGGAGGAGTTGTATTTCTGCTGGTTGTGATGAGTACTTTCCTCCCAGATCCAGATATTCCCCATCCAATACCTGAGATTCCCAGCCTACGGTGGTCCATGTCACTCTGAAGTAGCACTCAAACAGAGAACTACATAAATGTTCCCAGCAGCGACGGAAAACCGGGATCTTTCCGTTCGAGTGGCTCTACAGCGTGTCTGGTCAGTATAGGCCAGGGTTTCCCAAACTCGGTCCTGAGGCCCAATCTGGGTCCACGTCTTGGTTTTTGTCCTAGCACTACACAGGATTTTTTTGGGGGGGGCTACTAGCTACATCAGATGGCTCCAGGCTCCAAGGGGTTCAATAACAAAAGCTACAGTGTCTGGTGTGATGAAAATCAGTCACAGAAATGTCTTCTAACATTGCCTGGTGGATACAGAAAACAGATGGCCACATGGCAAATTCAATCAGTTTTCACAAATTAAATACATTTAGTTATTTATTTTCAACATATAGTTATCAAATACAAATTTGTCCTTGGCTTAATCACAGGCACTGAAAGTACTGTATTTCTGTTTAACCGTAACTCCTAACCACTATAAGAATTATTGGTACCATTATAGCAAGGCGTGCTGGCAAACAGATTCAACTATGAGAATATGTAATGTCAGGCTGCATTTAGAAGGAAAATGTGTGTGTTTGTGTGTGTGTGTGTGTGTGTGTGTGGGGGGGGGGGTTATAGTTGCACAGTTTTGTTTCTCTTCCAGGTGTCACAGGTTGAGTGTGAGTAGTTATTATTCCAGCCCACCCCTGACTGGGTAACTCTGGGTAAACTTGGTTCAATTGGACAACTGCAGGTCACTGAGGTAGCAACAGAGGAAGTCATTCTGATTGGCTGTTTTACCCCAATTTGGTTTGGGTTTCGAGTGTCCACTCTAATAAGACCCAGGATGTGACCTGAAAACATGTGCAACGCAATTAATTCCTCAATATCATTGAGTGGTTCAGAATTTTTGACACCCATCAGCATTTTCAGAGTTTTTAAGTACGTTTTGAACTTCACCTCCATTTGGTAGGCAGGGGCTTTTAGGTAAAACGATTCAACACTTATAGAGTAATTGCAGACGTTTCAGAATCTTTTTAAACACATCCTTTTGAATTGCAGTTCAAAAGAACATAATTGTGCCAGTTTCTCAACCAAATTAGCTGAATCGTAATGGTCACCTTGTAGGAACTGGTATAAGCTATACCATTCCTTTTATGGGGGGTGCCACTCGTATCGCTCTGAAATCATTTGACTCTATCTTGTCTTACAGACCTTGGCACTGAAAACAGACCTTGGCACTACTCAAGGTGTGTATTTTCGAGGTGTGTCACAGAGGCATCTTTAGACAAACACAGTGGCCCTCTGTAATGCAGTGGTCCATCATCGTTCCTATAGAATGGTTGGGTCTGGGCAGATCTGTGCTCCATCAGGAATTTGTTTGGTGTTCCCAGGTGGGCACTGTGATGGATGATCCAAATCAATACAAAAGCCCTGTCATCACTGAAACATTCCATTGTACTTATGCAGTGTATCAGTTGGAGCAAGAGGGTAGAGGTAGAGAAAGCAGAGAAAAGAGTGACGATGTTGTTGGAGAATTTTAGCATCCTTGATATCAATCGGAGTGGACACTGGCATGTTAAGGTCAAACAACACATTCTGTTTTTCTCCTCTAATTGCTCTGTCCTGATCCAAACCTAGACAAACACACGCACGCACACACACACAGTTTCAAATCCCCTGGGCTGGATTTTCACACCAGGAAATAAATATACAGTTGAAGTCGGAAGTTTACAGACACTTAGGTTGGAGTCATTAAAACTATTTTTTCAACCACTCCATAAATGTCTTGTTAACAAACTATAGTTTTGGCAAGTCGGTTAGGACATCTACTTCGTGCATGACACAGATCATTTCTTCAACAATTATTTACAGACAGATTATTTCACATATAATTCACTGTATCACAATTCCAGTGGGTCAGAAGTTTACATACAGTAACTCGACTGTTCCTTTAAACTCTCTGGGATATTCGGGACGCTAGCGTCCCACCTCAACAACAGCCAGTGAAATTGCAGGGCTCCAAATTTAAAACAACAGAAATCCCATAATTAATATTCCTCAAACATACAAGTATTTTACACCATTTTAAAGATAAACTTGCTGTAAATCCAGCCACAGTGTTCGATTTCAAAAAGGCTTTACGACGAAAGCACACCAAACGATTAGGTTAGGTCAGAACCTAGTCACAGAGAAACACAGCCATTTTTCCAGCCAAAGAGAGGAGTCACAAAAAGCAGAAATAGAGATAAAATTAATCACTAACCTTTGATGATCTTCATCAGATGACACTCATAGGACTTCATGTTACACAATACATGTATGTTTCGTTCGACAAAGTTCATATTTAAATCCAAAAATCTCAGTTTACAATGCGCGTTATGTTCAGTAGTTCCAAAACATCCGGTGATTTTGCAGAGAGCCACATCAATTTACAGAAATACTCATAATAAACATTGCTAAAAGATACAAGTGTTATGCAAAGAATTTTAGATCCACTTCTCCTTAATGCAACCGCTGTGACAGATTTCAAAAAAACTTTATGGAAAAAACACACTATGCAATAATCTGAGTACTGCGCTCAGACACAAAAACAAGCCATACAGATACACGCCATGTTGTGGAGTCAACAGAAGTCAGAAATAGCATTACAGGCGGACAGGCGGGAGACTCCAGCAGCTCCGGAGTGAAGGGCGATTCTGGCATCGCCGGCGTGACAGGCGGCTCTTGCAGCTCCTGGCTGACTGACGGCTCTGGCAGCTCCTGGCTGACTGACGGCTCTGGCAGCTCCTGGCTGACTGACGGCTCTGGCAGCTCCTGGCTGACTGACGGCTCTGGCAGCTCCTGGCTGACTGACGGCTCAGGACAGACTGGCGACTCTGGCAGCTCAGGACAGATTGGCGGCTCTGGCAGCTCAGGACAGACTGGCGGCTCTGGCAGCTCAGGACAGATGGGAGACTCTGGCAGCGCTGGGCAGGAGGAAGGCTCTGGCCGCGCTTGGCAGGAGGAAGGCTCTGGCAGCGCTGGACAGGCGGGAGCACCTGTGGGGAGAAGACAGAGAGACAGCCTGGTGCGGGAGGCTGCCACCGGAGGTCTGGTGCGTGGAGGTGGCACCGGATAGACCGGACCGTGAAGGCGCACTGGAGCTCTTGAGTACCGAGCCTGCCTAACCTTACCTGGTTGAATGCTCCCCGTAGCCAGGCCAGTGCGGCGAGGTGGAATAGCCCGCACTGGGCTGTGCTGGCAAACCGGGGACACCATGCGTAAGGCTGGTGCCATGTACACCGGCCTGAGGAGACGCACTGGAGACCAGATGCGCTGAGCCGGCACCTGGCTCGATGCTCACTCTAGCCCGGCTGATACGAGGTGCTGCAATGTACCGCACTGGGCTATGCACGCGCACCGGGGACACCGTGCGCTCCACCGCATAACACGGTGCCTGCCCAGTCCCTCTCGCTCTCCGGTAAGCACGGGAAGTTGGCGCAGGTCTCCTACCTGACTTCACCACACTCCCCGTGTGCCCCCCCAATACATTTTTGGGACTGCCTCTCGGGCTTCCAGCTGCGCTGCCGTGCTGCCTCCTCATAACACCGCCTCTCGACTTTCGCTGCCTCCAGCTCAACCTTGGGGCGGCAATATTCTCCAGCCTGTGTCCATGGTCCCTTGCCTTCCAGAATCTCCTCCCATGTCCAGGAGTCCTGCGATTCCGGCTGCTGCTGCCCGTTACCACGCCGCTTGGTCCTTTCTTGGTGGGTGGTTACAGTGCCTTGCGACAGTATTCGGCCCCCTTGAACTTTGCGACCTTTTGCCACATTTCAGGCTTCAAACATAAAGATATAAAACTGTAATTTTTTGTGAAGAATCAACAACAAGTGGGACACAATCATGAAGTGGAACGACATTTATTGGATATTTCAAACTTTTTAACAAATCAAAAACTGAAAAATTGGGCGTGCAAAATTATTCAACCCCCTTAAGTTAATACTTTGTAGCGCCACCTTTTGCTGCGATTACAGCTGTAAGTCTCTTGGGGTATGTCTCTATCAGCTATATTGAAGCAACATCTCAAGACATCAGTCAGGAAGTTAAAGCTTGGCAGCAAATGGGTCTTCCAAATGGACAATGACCCCAAGCATACAAAGTTGTGGCAAAATAGCTCAAGGACAACAAAGTCAAGGTATTGGAGGGCCATCACAAAGCACTGACCACAATCCTATAGAACATTTGTGGGCAGAACTGAAAAAGTGTGTGCGAACAAGGAGGCCTACAAACCTTACTCAGTTACACCAGCTCTGTCAGGAGGAATGGGCCAAAATTCACCAACTTATTGTGGGAAGCTTGTGGAAGGCTACCCGAAACGTTTGACCCAAGTTAAACAGTTTAAAGGCAATGCTACCAAATACTAATTGAGTGTATGTAAACTTCTGACCCACTGGGAATGTGATGAAAGAAATAGAAGCTGAAATAAATAATTCTCTCTACTATTATTCTGACATTTCACATTCTTAAAATGAAGTGATGATCCTAACTGACCTAAGACAGGACATTTTTTACCAGGATTAAATGTCAGGAATTGTGAAAAAAGGAGTTTAAATGTATTTGGCTAAGGTGTATGCAATCTTCCGACTTCAACTGTAGATAATTTCTCACACTTCACAAATGAACGACAGACTGTGATTATGCATTTTCCAAGCAGTAACGGCTAAGGTTTGTTTTCAGTTTTCAGCACCACTGCCTTTCAACATTTTCTCGCTCTCTTAGAAATCCAATGATGGAATGAAGTTATGAAAGGAAATGACTGGATGGAAACATGCCTTGCTGTCGCTTGCTGCAGAACAGAACAGGAGTGTGAGGGGAATAGTGAATTAGGATGAAAGCATCTGTAATTCCAGTGATGATTTGTTTTACAATTCAGCCACTTCACCACTGTCCACCTTTTCTATTTGATGTTATATAAGCTTCACAGCTGTGATTCTACATTATACATATGGCAACCAATACTTTGTTCTCAGAAGGCATGCATTAAATCCTTTCAATTTAAATCTGAGTGAGGAAGTAATGGTCAGAAATGTTAAAGCTGTACTTGTTAAAGGATACTTATTTTAATTAACCAAATCTAAAATCATTATGTAAATTGCATGCAAAATAAGTGTTCAGACACTTTTTTTGTGTGGTTTTACTTGATTTTGAGAATATTACCACACCAGCAACCTCCTCAGACTTATTTGGCAGCACACTTAGAAAAAAGGGTTCCAAAGGGATTCTTTGGCTGTCCCCATAGAGAACCCTTTTGATTCCAGGTAGAACCTGTCCCCATAGGAGAACCCTTTGAAGAACTCTTTCTGGTTCCAAGTGGAATCCTTTTGCTTCCAAGTAGAACCATTTTGGGTTCCATGTAGAATCCTCTGTGGTAAGGGTTCTACATGGAACCCCAAAAGCTTCTACCTGGAAGCAAAAGGATTCCACTTGGAACCAGAAAGAGTTCTTCAAAGGGTTCTCCTATGGGGACAGCTGAAGAACCCTTTGAAATTTTAGATAGCACCGTTTTTCCCAATAGTACATGCAGTTCAAAATCGTGGACAAACAATTTCAGGCATTCAAATTACCTTCAGACTTCAGCATTTCCCGCCCCGCTGGGGCCACCCAAGCAAACATTTATGAAAGCATGACTGTTAGTCGCTTTGGATAAAAGCGTTTGCTAAATGGCATACATTATTATATTTTACATCAACATTATGAAATGCTATTTGGTTGCAGTTTGGAACATATTGACGCTATGGCACAACCCTTCACACACACACACACAGCACACACACACAGCCAAACAGACGCATGCTAGACACATCTGTACCATCCAACAATTCTTCAGCCTCCCTCTGAGCGTTTCCCAAAATAGCTCCCTCAACAAGATGAGAGAGTGAGAGAGAGAGAGAGAGAGAGAGAGGGGAAGAGAGATAAAAAAGGAGAGCAAGAGGGAGCTTACTCAAGGTCGTCTCCATCCCTGCTGGTACAAACTATGATGTTTCCAAGATGTAATGTCTATGTCGCATATACTGTAGCTCTGGTGTAGAACTGCATGACCCCAAGAGCATTTCCCATGGTTTTTAAGAGAAAATCAGTGGCCTTAGAGACTAAGAGGTTGTGCTAAAATTTGGTTAATTTGAACTGAGGCACCAACATTATTTAGTCAATGATTGAAGACAGAAGTCCACCTTTATTCTGTTGTGATACAAAAAGGCACACTGTGAAATGTACTATTAAGTAGAAAATGTTTTGCAACTCTTGGTGCCAATTTACTCTCAATATTCAGCAAGGTTATAGATGAAAACAACTCCACTTGATTGGATTTTTTAAAAATGATTTTTTTAAATAAAACTTTTATTTAACTAGGCAAGTCAGTTAAGAACAAATTCTTATTTACAATGACACTGGGCCAATTGTGTGCCACCCAATCATGGCTGGTTGTGATGCAGCCTGGAACGAACCAGGGTCTGTAGTTAGGCCTCTAGCACTGAGATTCAGTGCCTTAGACCGCTGTGCCACTCGGAAGCACAATTAAAGATAATAGATATTTACTTTTCATTAAGCTGCATCATCCAGGTCAGATCTATCATCAGGGCCATCAAAGCTGAATAGTCTATCACATTTTTTATGCTACTTTCAATGACACTCAGATTGTTAAATATAGCAAGGGATTTGAGAAGGCAATTCCTGAATGCATCATGACTCATGCGTTATTACAGGATAATCATTATGACTTCACCCGACTCTCTAGAAATTAACACTATGTGTATGACACTTGTTGTGTCAGACCATTTGTCTCTTATATTTGCAGGTAACGGGTTTGTAAAAGTCCTCCCTCTTGCGATATTCTCATTAGAACTCTGAAATAGCGGCATGATATTCTGTTTAGGTCTAGGATCAAATTGGCTAAACCACTGTCTCCAACAGTTCTTCGTCTATTGAGCCCTGGCTTGTCCAGGAGGGCATCAGGATCAGATAGTCTCCACAGGCTTTCCTGTGGTACCTTTAATGTGTAGCCTGTCTGGGGAGGTTACTAGAAAGGGGTGTGGCCCCAGCTGGACATGGCCAATTGAGGAGGAGATCACAGAGTGGCCAGGACAGCTGGTCCTGTTCCTCTCATGTCTCTCTCTAAGGGATGAAAGTGATGTGGGGCATCCCCCGCTTGCCCCTGTCGATCAGCATCCTTGTGCACACCTCCACACTGCCAGACCCCAGGTGGGATGTGTGTCCCCAGGGGTAGCAGCAACAGCCGGGCAGGCAGGAGATGTGGGTTCCCTGAGAGAGCTGGAACACCTGAGGCAGCCCACAGGGGGGCCCACAGGCAAACCCTACTGGGGCATGCAACACTTCTATCACGCAGCACTCCTACCACGCAATACAGCATAGTATTAGCTAAACTATGTTGGCTTCAAGGTTGAAATATTGACAAGGCACGATTAATTGAGGACACATAACAGGGAATAATTTGGTGCATACGTTTTCAGGATGCATACAACAATATAGATGGATCTATAAGGTTGACCCTTAAAAACTAAAGTGCCTCAAAGCTTATAATATCCCCTGATATTTAATTTGCCTCTCGTCTGCCGCTTTGTCTCAGACCCCTGTTCTCCTAGTTGATTTGAGGAGAGTCCTCCTTCACCTTTAATTGGTGTTATTTTTCCCCTCCGCATTTCTCTGTAACGTGTCCATTCCTCAGGCCCTATTTAGCATGTGCTGTCACGGCTGTCTGGGAAGTGTTCTGTGTAGAAGGCAGCAGAATCGGTCACAGGGAGGGAGAGAAAGGGAGAGAGGGACAAAACCTCGAAAGTCTGCAGTGTGCCCACCACTCTGGGGAGCCATATTTAAAAACTCTGGCAAGGCGAGCTTGCCAGCTGCTGCAATGGCATTATAATTCCTCTATTTCTCAGTTGAGTCAAAGACAGCGCTAATAACTCTGCCAACTGCCCCTGCAGTCACGGAATTGGAGGGTATTTTAAGACGTTAAACTCTCCATCCATCAGAAGGCGGACAGATTTGGCTGTCTCACCCGCCGCCTGCAACCCTTGTCCCCATCTCCTACCTCCTAACCACCACACCTTCCTGCCGGCTCCCCCGCACTGTCACACACAAATGCACGGACGCAAACTTACACACAATCAATAACTTGATGGCACAGGAGCGTGTTCAGAAGACCAGAGAGAGGAAGAGGGAGAGAGAGACAGCCAATGATGTCTTCAATGGGTGGGATAAATCTGACTGTTGATGAAAAAATCACAAAAGCAGCTGCAGGACAAGGTAACAGATGAGTGTTAATAAATGTTTACCTCTGTCAGAATGGGAGAAAAGGTGCAGCTTGGTTGTTTAATTAACTGGCCCTCAGCAGCGCCTCTTCTGATCTTGCGGCAGCATTTGCCCCGGGGGCCCCTTGTAGCCCACTCAGTTCAACTCATAACCCACCTAATTTAATCAGTTATTGAGTTAATTGCCGTAGTTAACTGTTTTGCCTGTCTTAAGCCCATGAAGATACATTTTCCAGTGCGATTGTTGGCAGGTCTGCAGCCCTCAAGGACAGAGAGTAAAAATCATCACCTTGATGACTACCTGGATCAGGCTACAGCTATTAGGCCCCACTGTCTCTCAGCAGGGGTGTCACTGTCAGGAACTCAGTCGCACTGAAGGCCATGCAGTGTAAACCTACAGGCAAGCAACTGGATGTCATTAAAAATGCATACCTGCCATTTCGGAGCCTCTTACACTACAAGCATTTTATTTTGTATCCTCGGTGATGCTTTCCCCCAAAACTATTCCCACATAGCAGCTAGAGGAGGATCAGTTTGACATGCCCTCTCACATACCCAGAGTTCTGTCTGCCTATCTGCCATGGCTATGTGGTCTGCGTCTGGCACCGTCCCATGATCTCCCAGCCTCCCGGGGTTAGCCATCTCAGCCTAACTGGAGTGTGAACATACAGCTAGAATCACACCCTACTTAGCCTACTGTATGTGTCAAGTGGAGGGGAATTATCATTATTCCATATTACAGTAGAGAAAGAAACAAATGAGTCTGTTGAATGGAGGATATAATAAAAGTGTGGTGGATAGATCGACTTGCAGACTGGACACTTCTCTACAGGTGTCTCTCTGTTGGAAACGCTGGACAGGCTTGTCTCATTTGGTGTTTTTCTACCGTTATTCACTCTCAGGTTGACATTTATTGGGATGAGTCTTGTCCTGGAGGCAGAACTGAGCGATTTCCGCTAGACGGGCCAGCTTCAAAGTCAAAATTGGCTATATTGTAAAAGTTAATGAAAAAAAGGTTAGGGTTAGATTTAAAATCAGATTTTATGCCTTTGTGTCTGTGCCAACTAGTGACCAATTAGGTACCAGCACCCAAGCTTGCCAAATTGACGGGCTTCACTGCAGATGCCATTTGAATACAGCAATAAACTGAACACAAGTCCTGTCCGCTGCTTTTTAGAAGAGTTGGGCAAATTGTAATGGCATTGAGTGATACCTTTGATGTTTACTTCTGTTGTTGGACAATTAGCTGTGTATGTAGTAGTTGTCACGGGTGCTCCCCCTCCGGCCTCTAGGTCACCAGGCTGCTCATTGAACCGCACACCTGTCACCATCGTTAAGCGCCCCTGCGCGTCATCAGACTCACCTGGACTCCATCACTTCCCTGATTACCTTCCCTATATATGTCACTCCCTTTGGTTCCTTCCCAGGCGTTATTGTTTCTGTTTCATGTCTGTGCGTTGTTCGTTTGTCCTTGTTTTGTATTGTGTTATGTTTATTTATTAAAACGCTCACTCCCTGAACTTGCTTCCCGACTCTCAGCGCACTCGTTACAGTAGTTGATGTAAAGAAGACCTACTGTAGCTACTACCCTAACAATCTCTATTGAGAAACTTGGATGATTAGGGCTCTGACACTTTGCCTCTTACAGTATGTTGTAGTGCTCTGTCCTAGCATCTAATCCTTCAGTCTGCATCTGGTGGGATGGTTGAACTAGACTCACTACACTGGAAAACTGTTGTATAAAAAGAAGTTCAGCTCTGAGATACAATATGTCCTGTTATCTGTTGTCACCTTCTCTCTCATTCTCCAGCCTAACACGTACACTCTGCTCCTGTGATGGGGTTGGTCAGATGAGGCAACGGGCAGGAAGTAGAGCTAGCTGTCAGTCCTCCAGAGATGGACGATGTTTGTGTTTCACTTTTTTTCCAGGATTGTCAAGATGGACGTATAAATCATATCTGCGCTCTGACACTTTAAATCGGTTACGTCAAATTAACCTGATAAATCATGGCAGGATCCCGCAATTTCAAATTGGTTTTGTCCCGATGATGAGAGATGGGCTCGTATTCATCAAGACTCTGTTTTATTCAGTTTGCCTGTGGCTGGTCTTATTTTTGCTTCAATCACTGAGTGAAGTCAAAGGTGCTGTGGTAATTTGTCATGATGAGTAACTGTCATTATAAGATCTCTCTAAAATAGATACAACTCCTACCTTTAGTTAATATGTCTGGACAGTGGACAGAGCCAGATGTAGGCTATTGATACGCTGCAGTCTCACCCGGAGACCCATGTAGCTCTATACCATCTGGTTCATGGCTGGCTGTCAGACGTGGAGTTTAATTTTTTTAAACTTCCACTTCCTTCTATGCTTTAGAGAAGATCAATAATGGAATAAATCATGGAGGAATTAATTAGCATTTCTCCTCTCCTACCAGAGACCATTGGCTCAATAAACAGGACAGTGGAGTATGTTGGTGGGAGCATACACAATGACTCAGACTGGCGAGAGATACAGTCTTATGCTGATGGATCCATCACTGTAATCCTCTCCCACTGTTGACGGGACTGGGTTTGTGTGTGTGTGTGTGTGTTTCTTCATTTTTGTTTGTCTACATGTCTGAGCTTGTACCTATCCATCTGTTCATATACAGTAAGTAAGGTTTAGGGGATATATCGCAAATGTTTACTTCAGAAAGCACTTTAATAAATGGAGTCTGGGGATAGATTACATTAAATTGGCATCGAGTAAAGTTATCAAAGAAAACTTTCAGAAAACTTTTCAGACAGATGTCTCATTACTGCCTGCTTTGAGTATGAATTAGAATCTACATTCAGATACTGCAGTTTGTGTATCTGTGTGTCCGTGTGTGTGTGTGTGTGCATGCGTGTGTGTGAGTGCGCGTGTGCCTGTGTGTGTGTTGAAGAGGTTCAGTCAGTATGTGGTTATCTCACCATTGCATGCCCTGTTGAGATGTGTCTATTAAACACAGCCAAAGTAGGATGTGTCTGGTCCTGGAGCTGCTGGGTTCATGTCACTAATTACAGCCTGACAGCCAGTGTTCACAGACATGAGTGACACTTATTCACGTCTCCTGGTCCCTGCCACTAGCACATTACCAATACATTATGGGGCCAGAGCCAAAGGAATGTGCAGGATGAGGGGAGGGGATTTTGTGTCTCAATTAGAGCACCAGCCTGCAGTCTGGATAACAACCATTTATTATTATGGCAGCAGCGTCACACACAAAGCGCACACACACATATAGGAAAGCTGGCAGACAGGCAAGCGGGAAGAGATGAGGTGAGGCAACATACAGTCAGTGGTGTAAAGTACTTAAGTAGAAATACTTTAAAGTACTACTTAAGTCATTTTTTGGGGGTATCTGTACTTTACTTCACTGTTTATATCTTTGACAACTTTTACTTTTACTTCACTACAATCCTAAAGAAAATAATATACATTTTCCCTGACAGCCAAAAGTACTCGTTACATTTTGTATGGTTAGCAGGACAAAAAAAATGGTCAAATTCATGCAGTTATCAAGAGAACATCCCTGGTCATCCCTATTGCCTCTGATCTGGCACACTCACTAAACACTGCTTCTTTTGTAAATTATGTCTGAGTGTTGGAGTGTGCCCCTGGTTATCAGTAAATACAAAAACAAGACAATGGTGCCATCTAGTTTGTTTAATATAGGGAATGTGAAATTATTTACACTTTTACTTTCAATACTTCAGTATATTTTTGCAATTACATTTACTTTTGATACTTAAAACCTCTTGCTCCTACTTGAGACGCAGACGTCCCAACTAGAGCTCTGGAAATGCAAATGCGCTACGCTAAACGCTAATAGTATTAGTTAAAACGCAAACGTTCATTAAAATACACATGCAGGGTATTGAATTAAAGCTACACTCGTTGTGAATCCAGGCACCAAGTCAGATTTTTAAAATGCTTTTCGGCGAAAGCATGAGAAGCTATTATCTGATAGCATGTAACACCCCAAAAGACCCGTAGGGGATGTAAACAAAATAATTAGCATAGTCGGCGCTACACAAACCGCACAATAAAATATAAAACATTCATTACCTTTGACCATCTTCTTTGTTGGCACTCCTTGATGTCCCATAATCAATACTGGGTCTTTTTTTCGATTAAATCGGTCTATATATAGCCTAGATATCGATCTATGAAGACTGTGTGATAAACGAAAAAAAATAGCGTTTCATAACGTAACATCATTTTTTTAAAGTTAAAAAGTCGATGATAAACTTTCACAAAACACTTCGAAATACTTTTCTAATGCAACTTTAGGTATTAGTACACGTTAATAAGCGATAAAAATCATCAGGAGGCGATGTAAATTCGATAGGTGGTCGTCTGGAAAAAATGTCCGGAAAAAACTCAACCAATACATCAAGTTGGAGGTCGGAGGGAATCGGTTCCCTTGGGTCGGTTCTACCAAGAATCAAATCCGAAGCAAATGAGAAGACTCTAGACATCCTGTGGAAGCTGTAGGTACTGCAACCTCGGCCTCATTTAATACGGTTCACCTTTAACAATGGGTTGAAGTGGCGCATGGATATTTTTTTCCACTTTCAGTGATCAGATTTTCCTGCGCTTTTCGATGAAACAGACGCTCTGTTATAGTCACAGCCGTGATTTAACCAGTTTTAGAAACGTGAGAGTGTTTTCTATCCACACATACTAATCATATGCATATACTATATTCCTGGCATGAGTAGCAGGACGCCAAAATGTTGCGCGAGTTTTAACAGAATGTTCGAAAAAGTAGGGGGTAGGCTTAAGAGGTTTTAAAGTATACTTAAAACCAAATACTTTAGACTTTTACTCAAGTAGTATTTTACTGGGTGACTTTCACTTTTACTTTAGTAATTTTCTATTAAGGTTTCTTTACTTTTACTCAAGTATGACAATTGAGTACTTTTTCCACCACTGCATGTAGTACAGACACACACATGCACTCTGACGCACGCACCTCATTCCCTTGTTAAAGATTTGACAGACTGCTCCAACTTTTTCTACTGGGCATATCGAGAAGAGAATGGTAAATTTACCAAGGCAGCAGAGGACTCAAAAATGTACCATGTTAAAATGTCTGACAACACCCACTACTGTATTTCTGCTGGCAATGGAAAGTGTCTCACTTGCTTCGTTTTGAAAAAGGTGCAAGTTATGCATGAGTCTATGAGGCTCCTCTGAGGATTTGAGGGAAACCCATTTGTTAAAGGCCTATTGTACGTACTGTCCATGACTCAAGCACTCGCCATCTGCAGTCCTGTTATCATTCACTCTCACTACTCCATCACTCATTCTGCCCACCTCATCTCTCTCTGGCTCTAGCTATACAGTGTAGAGCAATGAGATCACTGCTTGGCAGATTAAAGCTTGTAGCAGCTTTCTGTGCTCACAGAGAGATTTGGGCTAGTGTATTTAACATAGGCACTATAGCATGCCATACATGGCCAAACCTGAAACCTATACTTATAGAATAATTAATGAGGACTCTATCCACACTCACACACAACGGGGCATGCAGGTACAGAAGAACAGAGACGCACACAGGCTATATTGGAATGATGTAAATATGCTTTCTTACAGGAACCACAGCTCCATCTCCAAATCAAACCATTAATGTGTGTTGTCTTTTTAGGTGGCCAGCTGTAGATTACAGTAGTTTTGTTGATTTGACAAAGTCATTTCTGAAGATGATTATTTATTTAATGTGATTAGTGATTCATTTACGTTTGTCCCTCATTTTTAAGGTCAACCCAGTTACGTGAACTGAACTCTTGTTAATACGGGGGAAACTATTCATTTAAAAAAAATTTTTCAAAAGAAACATAGAACATCTTATAGTCAAATCATACTGTAAAAGCAGGTGAGCCGGTTCTACTCTTTTTGGCCATTTTCTGGTGTTTTGTGGTGTAAAACTGAGCGGGTCGAGCACAACATGTCAACCCTGTTACCCACAGATAGACAGGCTAGAAAAAAGCTTGCATTCAATTGTCCCTCCCTGTTGCACACAACAAGCTTCCATTCCTTCTGTCACAAAGGGATTCATGGCTAATTTAAGATAAAATCATCAACCCTGTTACAATCAACCATGTTACTTTATTAGGCAATTAATAAGTACTTACTATAGTCATTTTTTATTTAACCTCTCGAGATGGGAAAACTTGTTTCGTTTTATGAAGTTGAACATGTTCTCTTCATGACAGAATGTCACATTTAGGTGAAATCTGAAAGTCTTTTTTTTGACCAAGCTACTGTACACTTATGAAACGGCTCTGAATTGGTGGAATGACCCATTAACCTTCTCTAAGGCTGATTTAGATTTAGAGAAGAGTAAGACAAATCCAGCTTGTGATTCTGCAGTAAATTCACTCCAACATTTCCCCAATGGCCTGAATTCAACTCTCAGAGAGAAAGCAAGATAGAGATAAAGAGGAGCTCTTCATAGCTACACTAGATTTCCAAATTAACAAAATAACAACAGATTTTCAGCATGCTTACAGAGAATGGCGCTCAACATGTACTGCACTGACACAAATGACTGATGACTGGTTGAAAGAAATTGATAATGAGAAGATTGTGGGAGGTGCACAGTTAGATTTCAGTGCAGACTTCGATATTATTGACCATAACCTGTTGTTGAGAAAACGTATGTGTTATGGCTTTTCAACCTCTGCCATATTGTGGATTCAGAGCCATCTATCTAATAAGTCAGAGGGTTTTCTTTATTGGAATCTTCTCTAATGTCAAACATGTCAAGTGCAGGGCAGGAATAGCTGCAGGACAGCTCTCTAGGCCCTCTACTCTCTTCAATTTTTACCAATGACCTGCCACTGGCATTAAACAAAGCATGTGTGTCCATGTACTGTATGCTGATGATTCAACAATATAGGCATCAGCAACCACAGCTAAGGAAGTCACTGGAACCCTTAACAAAGAGTTGCAGTCAGTCTTGGAATGGGTGTCCAGTAATAAACTGGTCCTGAACATGTATAAAACTAAGAGCATTGTATTTGGTACAAATCATTGCCTAAGTTATAGACCTAAGCTGAATCTGGTAATGAAAGGTGTGGCTGTTGAACAAGTTGAGGAGATTAAATTACATGGTGTTACCTTAGATTGTAAACTGTCATGGTCAAAACACATTCATTGGTTTCAATGGTTGTAAATGGTTGTGGTTGTAAAGATGGGGAGAGGTCTGCCCATAATAAAGAGATGCTCTGCTTTTTTGACACCACAATCCACAAAGCAAGTCCTGCAGTCTCTAGTTTTACCTTATTTAGATTTTTTTCCCAGTCATATGGTCAAGTGCTGCAAAAAAATGCCTACTTAAGCTGCAGCGGACCCAGAACAGAGCGGCACGTCTTGCTATTCACTGTAATCAGAGGGCTACTATTAAACTATGCATGCCAGTCTCTCTTGGCTAAGAGTTAAGGAAAGACTGACCGTGTCACTTCTTGTTTTTATAAGAAATTCCAAATTGCTTGCATTGTCAACTTACACACAGCACTGACAAACACACTTACCCCACCAGGCATGCCACCAGGGGTCATTTCACAGTCCCCAGATCCTGAATAAATGAAAGGAAAAGTACAGTATTATACAGAGCCATGAGTTCATGGAACTGACGTCCATCTAATATAGCGTAAGTGAACAGCAAACCTGGTTTCAAAAAACAAATAAAGCAACACCTCATGGCACAATGCCTCTCTGAATGTGACTTACTTATTGTGTGTATGTACTAACACTATATGTTAATGTTCTTAAATGTATGTAAAAAGTATTTTGGCTGTAATGTATTTTTCAGTATACAGTACTAGTCAAACGTTGGGACACCTACTCATTCAAGGTTTTTTCTTTATTTTTCTGCATTGTAGAAAAATAGTGAAGACATCAAAACCATGAAATAACACATGGAATAATTCAGTAACCACAAAAGTGTTAAAAAAATCAAAATATATTTTAGATTTGAGATTCTTCAAAGTAGCCACCCTATGATGATAGCTTTGCACACTCTTGACATTCTCTCAACCAGCTTCACCTGGAATGCTTTTCCAACTGTCTTGAAGGAGTTCCCATATCTGCTGAGCACTTGTTGATTGCTTTTGCTTCACTCTGCGGTCCCACTCATCCCAAACCATGTCAATTGGGTTGAGGTCGGGTGATTGTGGAGGCCAGGTCATCTGATACAGCACTCCATCACTTTCCTTCTTGGTCAAATAGCCCTTACACAGCCTGGAGGTGTGTTGGGTTATTGTCCTGTTGTAAACAAATTATAGTCCCACCAAGCGTAAACCAGATGGGATGGTGTATTGCTGCAGAATGCTGTGATAGCCATGCTGCTTAAGTGTGCCTTGAATTCTAAATAAACCACTGACAGTGTCACCAGAAAAGCACCCCACACCATCACACCTCCTCCTCCGTGCATCACGGTGGGAAGTACACATGTGGAGATCATCCATTCACCTACTCTGCGTCTCACAAAGACACGTTGGTACCAAAAATCTCAAATTTGGACACATCAGAATAAAGGACAGATTTTCACTGGTCTAATGTCCATTGCTCGTGTTTCTTGGCCCAAGCAAGTCTCTTCTTATAATTGGTTTCCTTTATTAGGGATTTCTTTGCAGCCATTTGACCATGAAGGCCTAATTCACAGTCTCCTCTCAACAGTTGATGTTGAAATGTTTCTTTTACTTGAGCATTTATTTGGGCTGCAATTTCTGAGGCTGGTAACTCTAATGAACTTATCCTCTGCAGCAGAGGTAACTCTGGGTCTTCCTTTCCCGTGGCAGTCCTCATGAGAGCCAGTTTCATCATACTCCTTGAAGTGTGTGTGAGAATAAACTTTCAAAGAAATTGTCCAGATTGACTGGCCTTCATGTCTTAAAGTAATGATGGGCTGTCATTTCTCTTTGCTTATTTGAGCTGTTCTTGCCGTAATACAAACTTGGTCTTTTACCAAATAGGGGTATCTTCTGTATACCACCCCTACCTTGTCACAACACAACTGATTGGCAACAAAAATGTACTTTCAACAAGGCACACCTGTTAAATTAAATGTATTCCAGGTGACTACCTCATGAAGCTGGTTGAGAGAATGACAAGAGCGTGCAAAGCTGTCATCAAGGCAAAGGGTGCTACTTTGAAGAACCTGAAATATAAAATATATTTTAATTTGCTTAACACTGGTTACTACATGATTCCATGTGTGCTATTTCATAGTTGTATGTTCTAACTATTATTCTACAATGTAGAAAATAGTGAGAAAAAAAAACGTGAATGAGTAGGCGTGTCCAAACGTTTCACTGGTACTGTATGTTTGACCCTAGCAAGACTAGCTGTCGCCATTGGTGTCGGCTATTGGGGATCCTAATAAATCAAATCCAATCCAAACTGCCTCAACTCCCAGCCTTTTCATCATCTGAAGTCAACTAGACTTTCAATCTCCATCATGTTAATTTAAATGTGCTGTTTGTTTTGCTCCATGCACTCTCGGGACCACAATGGAAATAAGTCTCTTATTTATTGTGTTATCCCTGTCACATTTTTAAAATGTATTGACTGTGTGTAGTATATGTGTTTTTATTTTACTGGCAAATAAAATAAATCAATCAAAAAGCCCAGTCAAAGTAGATTGAGTATGATCACGTCCAGTGATCCAGGCACAGGCTCTTTCTCCAAAAATGCTAACTCTGCCACTAAAGCCATTCCACAACATTACCACCTCAATGGTCGATTCCTCGAGCCCGTGAATTTGTAGATGCAAGTGAATCGACAGGGGTAGTTTCATTAGGAGCTTTGATTTCACGATGCAGAGAGTTAAGTTTTGACCCTGCTCATTGGAGTACCCTCTCCCTCACCCTCTCCCTCCTGCTCCTGGCCCCAGGCTATAGCCCACCCCCACTCTAGAGGTAACATTGGACTGAATAAATATTTAGAGTAAGTGCATCGGGACAGAGGGTGAGAAGGCATGTATTGTTATCAAAATGCTAATTGCTATTCAAATATGTCTGTGCTTTAATGTGTTAATTTCTCAACAAGGCCATTTTGTTCCCTTTGCTCCAAAACTGGAAGAGGCGATCAGAGGCAGAAGACAGAGAATTGAGTGATAATACACTATATTACCTGCCTTTTCCTACTAGCAGCACTTCCGTGAGAAATATAGGCTTTCCTTGGGCTGCAGGCTTAGTTATTAAGTTGTTGGTTGTTCTCTCTAGGGTGTATATGTGTGCGTTGTGACCTTCCTCAAGTGTTCCAAACACCAACCCCTGTCTCTCCATGACGTGGATTACCCTTCCAAGAATGTGGCTTTTGACATCGTAAGTAGTGCACTAGGAAGGAGGAAGCAGCCGTAATTACAGATGTAGGATCTTAATTTGATCCCGTTTGCTACAGCAGAAAAATAATCCTGCAGCAACAAGAAATGTGAATTATTACAAAATTATTAATGGACATTTCTAAGTGGAAACTACAAACTCCAGAAGCCTTTTTAAATCTCAAATACACTACAAGTTTTACATGTCCTGCATTGAAGGAAAGTTGTTATGCAACAGGAAGATCCTACATCTGCACATGCGCTATCAATACGGTTGACATCTCTCAGTTATGTTTTGATGGGTTGTTTTGACCGTGACAACTGTGCCTTGCCAGCCCTGTGGATTATGGATCCATCCATCCTCTCCTATCAAGCTTGTGTTCTCAGATGGACATGCAATATGTTTCAACATTCTGTCCTATATCTGCTTCATTGTCCCTACAGCCCTGCACTGTATCTCTGCACTATGATTAGAATCAGAACCTACAGTATCTGGACACTTAAATTAGCTACCCACGGGGCTCACCAAGTCATTTTAACGTGGAAATGTGGATAGTATGTGGTTGAGACTTTGATCATTGAGATTTCTACCTTTATTCACCCACTCAAAAAGACAGGAAGAAGTTTGTTGAATTCCTAACGTGTTATCACTATGCTTTCAACCATTGGGAAATGGGAAAACTGATTTTTGGTTTAGTTGTCACCCAGATGTTTATCACTGCGCTTTCAACCATTTAAATGCACAGCGATGTTGAAATGGGAACGCAATGTCAGATATCTTGGATTAATAAAACAACTTAACGTGTTATCACTGTGCTTCATCTAGTAAGACAACCAAATGACCTGGATTGCAGTTTAGGTTACATTAAAAGTTCATGGTGCAAGTGATCAATGCTGTTGGAGCTACTGCACAGATTACTACAGCAATTGTGAAGATCTCTACAGACCTATGACAGCCTATGCATTCGTTATAAGATTACATAAGAAGTTACAGTAACATCAAAATGTGGCCATCCTTTACTCATTTTAAGGTTGAATGTTACAGCACTTTCGTTTGGAAGATATACTAAATGGCCTAAAGTTAAGGCTATTACAAAAGTAGTATTGAATTGTGTATGGTTGACAACGCAACCAAATATCAACATTTGAAGGAGAATAATCTTCTGCTTGGATAGTTCCATATGTGCCACTGACTTAGTCTGGCTTTAATTCCAGTTTGTTGTGTCGTGCATAAGAACAGCCCTTAGCCGTGGTATATTGGCTATATACCACACCCCCTCGGGCCTTAATGCTTAATTAAATAAGTGGCACAGATGAAACTATCCCAGCAGAGGAACCATCTCCTTCAAATGTTGATATTTGGTTGCCAACCAAACACAATTCAACACCACTAAATATCATTACATTTGAAATCAACCAGAGCAGAGCATCATTGATGCTATATGAGTGATAAAGTATGGTTACATTTCATTTGTTCTTTGAAGTCTGTTAAACCTACCCTATGGACTGCTTCGATATCAACAGTGAATCTATTTCGTTTTTAAGTTGAGATGTCTCAACAATCATAGTACATTAGTAATAGTTGGTGCCAATTATCATAGCTAATCAGGTTAAAACCTTGGATGGGAGACCAAAAGAATAGCTGTAGAGAGATCAACTCTCCAGTAGGAGGTGCTGACCTCCTTTTAGTTTTTTCTTATAGTGTATATAACTTTGAAGATCTGACGTTGTTTAACAGGTACTGAAAAAGAGCGCCACCATGTATGTGGCTGTCTCCGATAGAGGTGCCAGTTTCTATTATAGGTGCAACTGTCCAGAGTCCCGGTAAGATGACTGATATGACTTCTATCCCCAAGCCACAAGACTGTTAAATAGCTAACTAAATAGCTAACAAAATGGCTACACGGACTAGCTGAATTGACCCTTGTATTTTATTTCTGTCTCTATCCACACTCACAGGGCCCTACACACTCACGCACACTGAAACTCCAATACACACAGACACACTAACACTTACTTCATAATTTGCTCACACACACATAATATGCAAAAACTTTTATATTGACTCTACACACACACACACCCACTCACATACAATCATAATTTACTCTCTACTCTTTTTATCATATATCCTGATGCATAGTCACCTTACCCCTATAATATTTACCTCTATCACTCCAGTATCCCAACACATTGTAAATATGGTACTAAATATGGTACTATAAATATGGTACTAGAACTGACCCTGTACATAGCCCCGGTGCAGTACTGAGCAAGAAGACAAGTACATTAGAGTGTCTAGTTTGATAGTTCCTCTGTCCAGTGTCTGTGTTCTTTTGCCCATCTTAATCCTTAATGGCCAGTCCGAGATATGGCTTTTTCTTTGCAACTCTGCCTTGAAGGCCAGCATTCTGTAGTCGCCTCTTCGCTGTTGACATTTAGACTGGTGTTTTGCGGGTACTATTTAATGAAGCTGCCAGTTGAGGACTTGTGAGGCGTCTGTTTCTCAAACTAGACACTCTAATGTACGTGTCCTCTTGCTCAGTTTTGCACCGGGGCCTCCCACTCCTCTTTCTATTCTGGTTAGAGACAGTTTGCACTGTTCTTTGGAGGGAGTAGTACACAGCGTTGTATGAGATCTTCAGTTTTTTGGCAATTTCTCGCATGGTATAGCCTTCATTTCTCAGAGCAAGAATAGACTGATGTGTTTCAGAAGAAAGTCTTTGTTTCTGGACATTTTGGGCCTGTAATCGAACCCACAAATGCTGTTGCTCCAGCTACTCAACTAGTCTAAAGAAGGCCAGTTGTATTGCTTATTTAATCAGGACAACAGTTTTCAGCTGTGCTAACATACTTGCAAAAGGGTTTTCTTATGATCAATTAGCCTTTTAAAAATATAAACTTGGATTAGCTAACACAACGTGCCATTGGAACACAGGAGTGGTGGTTGCTGATAATGGGCCTCTGAACGCCTATGTAGATATTCCATTAAAAATCAGACGTTTCCAGCTACAATCATCCTTTACAACAATAACAATGTCTACACTGTATTTCTGATCAGTTTGATGTTATTTTAACAGACAAAAAATTAACTTTTCTTTAAAAACACGGACATTTGACCCAAAATCATTGAATGGTAGTGTACATTCATCCTTTGCCAGTGTTACCTCAGTGATGCCCACCCATCCATCTTAGACACAACTTGGCACACTGATTTTCTTGTAGCAGCACACTTCTTTGTAATTGACTGCTGTTACTTTATCAGATTCGTAGTTGTCCTTCAGACAACATGATCTATTTTAAGGTGACTCAGAGTTATTTATTTGAAAAAATGTGATGTGGCATGCACACTGTTGTAAAAACAATATTCAAATTAGGTGGGGCACTTTTCTGGATAGTTATAATTTAACTGTCTAATCTTCTTCATCTTCTACCCATTACTGATGGTGTAATCTGTCTGGAGCCTTCTGCCATAACAGACCTCCATGCAGTTGTAAGTACTCTTAATACTCCACAGATTTTTCAGAATGGGTTAGAATAGAACACTAAAATTGTTGATTTTCATGACAGGATGATGAAGAAACCTTGTCAGCTGCCACGGAGAGGGAAGATACAGAGAGGCCTATTGAGGTTTACACCTTAAATATAACATCTAACAGTTCATAATAAAATGTGCCCCTTCTTTTTCTATAACAAAGCAATGCTGGAAATTACAATGAGGAAGAAGGTCCATCCACCTCCACAGCACAACTTACCTCAGTAAGATGTTGTTCAGCATTGGCCCATGACTTAAAATGAAACTAAGTAGACCTGGCACTGTGGAATTCAATGTCATTTTGTGATCCTACAGCTCCACGTGAAACACCTGTACAAGTTGTACTTAGAGAAACAAAATGAAAAATGTAATTTAGAAATTGTCCACAAGGCTGCAGATGCAACATATAAAAATAGAAATACAACTGCTGGAACATCAGTTGAAGGTGAGTGAGGTGCCCACAGGTAGAACATCAGTTAAAGGTGGTGAGGTGCCCACAGGTAGAACATCAGTTAAAGGTGGTGAGGTGCCCACAGGTAGAACATCAGTTAAAGGTGGTGAGGTGCCCACAGGTAGAACATTAGTTAAAGGTGGTGAGGTGCCCACAGGTAGAACATCCGTTAAAGGTGGTGAGGTGCCCACAGGTAGAACATCAGTTAAAGGTGGTGAGGTGCCCACAGGTAGAACATCAGTTAAAGGTGGTGAGGTGCCCACAGGTAGAACATCAGTTAAAGGTGGTTCCAACAACCGAACTGACATCATATTCATTAAGTAACAACGCATATGTTCCATTGGTCAGATTACCAGAATATAGTTCACCCCCCCCCCTTCTGATGTTCCCAGAATCCCTATGTTAACTAAGGGTTTTGCAAATGTAACATCAGTAGGGTAGAAGGAGGGAAAAGGGGGAAGAGGTATTTTTGACTGTCATAAACCTAACCCCCAGGCCAACGTCATGACAAAAGTTTACAGTAAACCTTTCAGTGCAAGAGTTACATTTCTGACAGCCTGACAGAAGGTTGAAATATGCTCAGTGTCACCAATGTTATATAGAAAACTCCTGTTGGCAAAAAAGAAGTGCAACACAAAGAATTTGTTCCTTACTGAGAGTATGTCCACGTGTCATATGAACAATATGAGGACTGAGAATATTGTTCAGATGAATGATCGATTGTGCAGAAAAACAGAAAAGCTCAAACAGATAATCATCAGGGAATGATAAAACATCCAAGCAGGTTCTGGTCAACTTCTCCCGACGGAGAGAATTCCGGAATATGACTCAGTTCCAGAACATATGTACACTCAAACATCTACCACACAATATGATGGGTAGTTGATGTTTGCATCGTGCCAATGACCCCTGCTGTCTCCTGTCTGTCCACAGTGGCCCCTATAGTGGCCTTCCAGGCTGTTAGGAGGGCCACCAGACTGCAATTCAGAGAGAGTGCCGGTCCCCTACGGACATTGATTTCAGCAAAGCACGGTGACATTTGGGCTAATTAGCGCTGGGCGACCGTGCAGTTCACTCTATAAAAATAATCCGAAACGCTTCAACCGACAGCTGTAAAAAACGGGTCGGCGATACTTGGTAATGATGAACAGTGGCGAAGAAGGAGCCGACAGGGATCGACGTGTCAGAGTGGAATACATCAGGATCCAGCCAGCTGTGAAGCACCTTGTTTTTCTCCCATTCTAATCAATTGAGTTCTGCCTTGGTCTGTACAGATGTAGAATCTTAATTTGAGCCAGTTTGCTACTAGGAAAATAATACTGCAGCAACAGGAAATGTAAATTATTTGTGTATTATACTTAATGGCATTTTTTAAACATAGAATACACTACAAGTTTGCATCTCCGTCTGTGTAGAAAATTCTCAGTAATAAAAGAGTGATCAAATTAAGATCCTACATTTGTACTTGTAATCAGACATAGTGTACCGTACCAGGCGAGAAACCATATGGTAGATTACATTCGTAAAAGGTGGATACATATGTGAAGGCAGAGTTATGAGTTAAATGGTTACAAAGGAGCATTTAAGCTTTGTCTACACTTTGCATAGAAAAACAAGATTTATTTTTTATGTAGCCCTTTACACTGGTATATGTACACTGCTCAAAAAAATAAAGGGAACACTTAAACAACACAATGTAACTCCAAGTCAATCACACTTATGTGAAATCAAACTGTCCACTTAGGAAGCAACACTGATTGACAATAAATTTCACATGCTGTTGTGCAAATGGAATAGACAACAGGTGGAAATTATAGGCAATTAGCAAGACACCCCCAATAAAGGAGTGGTTCTGCAGGTGGTAACCACAGACCACTTCTCAGTTCCTATGCTTCCTGGCTGATGTTTTGGTCACTTTTGAATGCTGGCGGTGCTTTCACTCTAGTGGTAGCATGAGACGGAGTCTACAACCCACACAAGTGGCTCAGGTAGTGCAGCTCATCCAGGATGGCACATCAATGCGAGCTGTGGCAAGAAGGTTTGCTGTGTCTGTCAGCGTAGTGTCCAGAGCATGGAGGCGCTACCAGGAGACAGGCCAGTACATCAGGAGACGTGGAGGAGGCCGTAGGAGGGCAACAACCCAGCAGCAGGACCGCTACCTCCGCCTTTGTGCAAGGAGGAGCAGGAGGAGCACTGCCAGAGCCCTGCAAAATGACCTCCAGCAGGCCACAAATGTGCATGTGTTAGTTTGGAGACGATGTGGAGAACATGCTGCCTGCAACGTCCTCCAGCATGACCGGTTTTGCCGTGGGTCAGTCATGGTGTGGGGTGGCATTTCTTTGGGGGGTCGCACAGCCCTCCATGTGCTCGCCAGAGGTAGCCTGACTGCCATTAGGTACCGAGATGAGATCCTCAGACCCCTTGTGAGACCATATGCTGGTGCGGTTGGCCCTGGGTTCCTCCTAATGCAAGACAATGCTAGACCTCATGTGGCTGGAGTGTGTCAGCAGTTCCTGCAAGAGGAAGGCATTGATGCTATGGACTAGCCTGCCCGTTCCCCAGACCTGAATCCAATTGAGCACATCTGGAACATCATGTCTCACTCCATTCACCAACGCCACGTTGCACCACAGACTGGCAAGGAGTTGGCGGATGCTTTCGTCCAGGTCTGGGAGGAGATCCCTCAGGAGACCATCCGCCACCTCATCAGGAGCATGCCCAGGCATTGTAGGGAGGTCATACAGGCATGTGGACGCCACACACACTACTGAGCCTCATTTTGACTTGTTTTAAGGACATTACATCAAAGTTGGATCAGCCTGTAGTGTGGTTTTCCACTTTAATTGTGAGTGTCACTCCAAATCCAGACCTCCATGGGTTGATACATTTGATTTCCATTGATAAATTGTTGTCAGCACATTAAACTATGTAAAGAAAAAAGTATTTAATAAGAATATTTCATTCATTCAGATCTAGGATGTGTTATTTTAGTGTTCCCTTTATTTTTTTGAGCAGTGTATATTTGGGCACTGATAAGCACCTAAATTGGAACACAGTAGCTGTACAGTATAACATCAGAGCTCAGGCTCTATGCTTCACAGCCCTGTATGGGTTGACTGACAGCCTTTGCCCTCATGCCCCTTCCTAACTGGGCAACTTTTGCTGCTGCAGCATTGCTCATCTTCACAGTGGGAATGCAGTCAACATGGGTGTCTTGAGGTCAGCTGAACCTAGAACATAAACAAATGAAAAGAACACCTGATGTTAGAATATCACTTCCTAAGGTCAACTATAGAGGGTTGCCAGGTGACACGACGCCTCCTGGAGGCCATGATGGAAGACCACCACATCAGTTCTACAGACAACAACAGCAGAGTTTTAAGTTTTGGGGAAGCAAGTATTTCATCATAATAATGCACCTTATAGTAAAGCATTGCATTCATCTATCATTGCATTTGCAAACTATTATAAGCCTAGTATTACTAATGTGATGAGTAGATTGGATAGTCATCATTTATTAGGCTAATAATATGACTCAATCTAATCACTGTGTACGGCTGAGCGGATAGTGGCAGAGGCCTACAGGCTATATCAGAGACATTTCTTTTTTTCCTTTGCACAGGAAAAATGTGACTTTTGATAAAAACATTTAAGGCAATTCTAATACACTTTATATGACTGGAGACATTAGTAGAATATTTTTAATATGACAAATCAAGGGGTAGCATAGGTCTACTCTGCTGACACTGACAAACAGATCAATAAAAATGTACTGAATGCAACCATCTAATCTAGGCCTAGGAAAAGCAGAGACACAAATTCCACAATATGACGTCCATCTAGCCTACAGGAGGACATTACTGTAAAAAAAAACCTCCTGTTGCACTGACCCAATGATAATTTGTTGAGAACTTTATTCATAAGAGGATGGGAAATCTATGGACATTACAGCATAGGACAAAGATCTCAATGGGATAGGACAACCTGCTGTGTTGACTATTGGTTGTTCCAGCCCAACAATAGATTTAATATTTCTACACGAAAACACCTGAATGAATTAAATACAAAAAACAAGACTGCTGATGGTATAGGTGACTTGAAGAAAAGTGGTATTCTAACATCAGGTGTGCTTTTCATTTGTTTATGTACTGTAGGTTCACCAGCTGACCTCTATCAAGACACCCATATTGACTGGATTCAGTTTCTACTTCTACCCCTTCTGTTGTGCCATTCGAGTAGAGAGCACCTTCACCTTGTTGTCATGACAAAAGTGCCCCCTTAAACCAAATGAAAGGTTTAGCGATAACTGCTGATAAATCAATTATTTACATGTATGAATATATAAAATGCCATTTGGATCATGTAAAAGACTATTGTTTATGATATTGTAAACATACTGTACCTTAAAGAAAATTCACATAGAAATGTGAGTTATAAATCTGTTCTATGTGCACTATTTCTATGCTTCCCATTGTTGAATATTGAAAATATATTTCACAGTGGTTTAAATGGAACAATGATTCTCTACACGATACAGTGCAATCAGAAAGTATTCAGACCCCTTGACTTTTTCAACATTTTGTTATGTTACAGCCTTATTCCAAAATGTATTAAATCGTTCCCCCACCTCGTCAATCTACACACAATACCCAATAATGACAAAGCAAAAACAGCTTTTTAGGCATTTTTGCAAATTATTAAAAAAATAAAGCCTGGAATATCAAATCAAATGTATTTATATAGCCCTTCTTACATCAGCTGATATCTCAAAGTGCTGTACAGAAACCCAGCCTAAAACCCCAAACAGAAAGCAATGCAGGTGTAGAAGCAAGGTGGATAGGAAAAACTCCCTAGAAAGGCCAAAACCTAGGAAGAAACCTAGAGAGGAACCAGGCTATGAGGGGTGGGCAGTCCTCTTCTGGCTGTGCCGGTTGGAGATTATAACAGAACATGGCCAAGATGTTCAAATGTTCATAAATGACCAGCATGGTCAAATAATAATAATCACAGTAGTTGTCGAGGGTGCAACAAGTCAGCACCTCAGGAGTAAATGTCAGTTGGCTTTTCATAGCCGATCATTGAGAGTATCTCTACCGCTCCCACTGTCTCTAGAGAGTTGAAAACAGCAGGTCTGGGAAAAGTAGCAGGTCCGGTGAACAGGTCAGGGTTCGATAGCCGCAGGCAGAACAGTTGAAACTGAAGCAGCAGTACGGCCAGGTGGACTGGGGACAGCAAGGTGTCATCATGCCAGGTAGTCCTGAGGCATGGTCCTAGGGCTCAGGTCCTCTGAGAGAGAGAGAGAAATCAAGAAAGAAAGAGAGAAATAGAGAGAGCATACTTAAATTCACACAGGACACCGGATAAGACTCCAGATATAACAGACTGACCCTAGCACCCCGACACAAACTACTGCAGCATAAATACTGGAGGCTGAGACAAGAGGGGTCAGGAGACACTGTGGCCCCATCCGATGATACCCCCAGACAGGGCCAAACAGGCAGGATATAACTCCACCCACTTTGCCAAAGCACAGCCCCCACACCACTAGAGGGATATCTTCAACCACCAACGTACCATCCTGAGACAAGGGGGGGGGGGGCGCCAACCCAGACAGGAAGGCCACGTCAGCGACTTAACCCACTCAAGTGACGCACCCCTCCTAGGGACGGCATGGAAGAGCACCAGATATCACATTTACTTAAGTATTCAGACCCTTTACTCAGTACTTCGTTGAAGCACCTTTGGCAGCGATTGCAGCATTGAGTCTTCTTGGGTATGACGCTATAAGCATGGCACACATGTATTTTGGGAGTTTCTCCCATTCTTCTCTGCAGATCCTCTCAAGCTCTGTCAGGTTGGATGGGGAGCGTCGCTGCACAGCTATTGTCAGGTCTCTCCAGATATGTTTCGATCGGGCTCAAGTCCGGGCTCTGGCTGAGCCCCTCAAGGACATTCAGAGACTTGTCCCGAAGCCACTCCTGCGTTGTCTTGGCTGTGTGGGTCATTGTCCTATTGGAAGGTAAAACCTTCGCCCCAGTCTGAGGTCCTAAGCGCTGTGGAGCAGGTTTTTTCATCTAGGATCTCTCTGTACTTTGCTCCGTACAGTGCATGTTTCACACAATCCTGACTAGTCTCCCAGACCTTGCCGCTGAAAAACATCCCCACAGCATGATGCTGCCACCACTATGCTTCACCGTAGTGATGGTGCCAGGTTTCCTCCAGACATGACACAGACATACACATGGTTAGCAGATGTTAATGCGAGTGTAGCGAAATGCTTGTGCTTCTAGTTCCGACCATGCAATAATATCTATATCTAACAAGTAATCTCACCTAACAATTTCACAACAACTACCTTATACACACACAAGTGTAAAGGAATGAATAACAATATGTACATAAAAATATATGAATGAGCGATGGCTGAACGGCATAGGCAAGATGCAGTAGATGGTATAGAGTACAGTATATACATATGAGATGAGTAATATAGGGTATGTAAACATTATATAGTGCCATTGTTTAAAGTGGCTAGTGATACATTTATTGCATCAATTTTTCATTATTAAAGTGGCCAAAGAGTTCAATCTTGGTTTTATCAGACCAGAGAACCTTCAGGTGCCTTTTGGCAAACTCCAAGCGGTCTGTCATGGGCATTTTACTGAGGAATGGCTTCCGGCTGGCCACTCTACCATAAAGGCCCAATCTGTGGAGTGCTGTAGAGATGGTTGTACTTCTGGAAGGTTCTCCTATCTCCACAGAGGAACTCTGGAGCTCTGTCAGAGTGACCATTGGGTTCTTGGTTACCTCACTGAGCAAGACCCTTCTCCCCAGATTGCTCAGTTTGGCCAGGCGGCCAGCTCTAGGATGAGTCATGGTGGTTCCAAACTTCTTCTATTTAAGAATGGAGGCCACTGTGTTCTTGGGGACCTTTAATGCTGCAGAAATGTTTTGGTACTCTTCCCCAGATCTGTGCCTCGACACAATACTTTCTTGGAGCTCTAAGGATAATTCCTTCGACTTCATGGCTTGGTTTTTGCTCTGACATCCACTGTCAACTGTGGGACCTTAAAAAGACAGGTGTGTGCCTTTCCAGATCATCTCCAATCAATTAAATTTACCACAGGTGGACTCCAATCATGTTGTTGAAACATCTCAAGGATGAGCTCCATTTTGAGTTTCATAGCAAGGACCTGAATACTTATGTAAATAAAAGGTATTTGTTATTATTTCATATTTTGCTAAATTGTTTTAACCAATTTTCGCTTTGTCATCACGGGGTATTGTTTGTAGATTGATGAGGAAAAACATAATATTTAATACATTTTAGAATAAGGCTGTAACGTAACAAAATGTGGAAAAAGGGAAGGGAAGGGGTTTGAATAATTTCCGAATGCTCTTCTTGCTTGTTTTGTCACGAACTGAAATTAGTCAAACTATTTGAATTTTAGCAACCATGAAATGGCTGAGCGAATTCTGCATATTGCTCCTTTAATAGCAGGCTATATTGTTGTATGGGTGAAATGAAAACTATTCTCTGCTTTTCCTTGCCTCATTGAATAAAATGTATTTCTTATAGCCTAACTAGTCTTTCTTTCTTTTACAATTTAAACACAATTAGCACATACAATGTAATTGTCTGTCATGACATTGCCCTCTTTGGGTACAGCAAGCCCCATCCCCCTTTCCCTGTCTTCTACAGGCTGCTGTGGTCAGAGAGAGGTGGTAAATTCCTGGAGGAGATTATCTCCTCATGGCCACAGTATAGAGACAGAGTTCATTTTCATAGAGAACAAAGGAATTTCTTCCACCTCACAGAACTTGAGGTCAGAACAACATTTATGTTCTGGAGAAGGTATAAAAGATCGGTGAAGAATCCAGCTACAAACTGGTCCGTTTGGTACAATTTGGTGAACTCTTGGGAGACAATACGACCACATTACCATAACGCTGTTTATATAATAGCCTCAGATGAGGTTTACATCTAATTGTTGTATAAGATGAATGAGTGAGGATGAAACTGTTTGTAAAATTGTGTCATGTGATTTTGGACTGTTTAATGAAGGAAACTCCAATTTCCTTTTGAGTTTAACTAAATCAGAGGACCGCCCATGAGCCCAGTTGGGTCGGGAATCCTGGGACAGGCCCTTTTCTGCAACTCCCGAATAAAACCCCCACTTTGAGAATTTCTCAACAGACCATGAATGAATGTCACTCTGACACATCCATTCTAACCACACCAGAAAAGAGAGAGAGAGAGAGAGAGAGAGAGAGAGAGAGAGAGAGAGAGCGAGGACGGACACTCTCCAACAGGAACAAACTTTTCAACAGAGATCCCGGCGACACACTGAACGTAAATATATATTTTGATTGCAATTGTTCCCGAATGAGTGAGCGTTCATGTGCAAAGGATTAGCATTTCATTTGTTATCTTTATCAACTCTGTAGTGACTTCTCAGCTGACCCCCACTCCCCTTTTGTCTAACAAGCCGCCATGCCGGTTTAGTCCACTAGGGCACATTCCCTTATCATTTCTTGTCACCATATTTACTTTGTTTGTTTGTGTGTGCACTTCTGTGATTGTTTAGTTAGGTAATAAATAAATGATTTAAGACAATTGATGGATGGAAGACTCATGGTGAAGACTGGGTTCGTGCAGATAATCAACAATTTACGACTTTTGGAATGAGACTAACGCAAGGTAAAGCAGAATTCATTCATCAGAAAACAATTGATCAGATATGAAAATATCTGAAAAGTTATATTAGGAAAATAATAACTTTGTAATCTGAATATTTTCCTTGGTGCCCCGACTTCCTAGTTATTTACATTTGCCTGATTAGTTAATCACAAAATGCTAATTACAGAGAATCTTTGATAAAAACTAAAGTCTTCAGTTAATGACACAACATGTCTTTATTATCACTTTATCACTTCATTATCACCTCTGCAAGAAAAGTATCTGGAATTGAACTTGGTAGTAGTAGTTGTGTGTATGTTTTGAGTTAAGGATTTTATTTTATTTTCCCATGATGTCAAGCAAAGAAGCACTGAGTTTGAAGGAAGGCCTTGAAATATATCCTCAGGTACAACTCCAATTGACTCAATTGATGTCAATTAGCCTATCAGAAGCTTCCAAAGCCATAACATAATTTTCTGGAATTTTCCAAGCTGTTTAAAGGCATAGTCAACTTAGTGTATGTACACTTTTGACCCACTGGAATTGTGATACAGTGAACTATAAGTGAAATAATCTGTCTGTAAACAATTGTTGGGAAAATTACTTGTGTTATGCACAAAGTAGATGTCCTAACCAACTTGCCAAATCTATAGCTTGTTAACAAGAAATTTGTGGAGTGGTTGAAAAACAAGTTTAAATGACTCCAACCTAAGTGTGTGTAAACTTCCGACTTCAACTGTATGTGAAAGCAGTCGTACACACAGCTGTCTTACCAAAAAAATGCAAACTAAATGCTGAAAGTAGTAGCCTAGTTATTCATGCATGCAATCAAAAATACAGAATAGCAGTTTGGCTTAGAATACCAACACAACTGCTAATGCGAATGAATGTGAACAGAACAGTGGTACCAAGTAGTAGGCATAGCAAACAAAATATCAGATTGATAAGGACATAACACAATCTATGTTAAGGTTGGTTGCATTAACAGTAAACAAAAGGAGAATGGAGATCAAAATAACCAAAACATAGCCTACAGCCTACTACAGTGAGATGCAGCCATGCACAGTTGTCTTGCCAAACAAATAGGCCTCTACAGGCCCGCTTCCAACACGGAAAATTATGCCGCTCGCTCAAGAGTTAAGCAACACATTGTAATATGTCACAATAGACTTCTGTGAATCAATTTGACCTACGTAATCAATTAAGTAATGCCAGCATACCACAAACATGTTTCCAATATGTACAGTTCTATTTACAGCTACGATAACCAATAGGCTACCAAGAAAACCATAATAGCATCTGCAGTAACCGAGTATTCCAGCCACTCTCTTCCTATGAACCAGTTGCTATTCAATTAACATTTTTGGACAGAAAACCTGAGGCTACGGTAGGATTCTAGGCTAACCTGGGCTGGCTCCTCTGTTCTAAGATCATCAGGAACAGTCGGAGGTGGAGGCGGTTGTGGAGCCATTGTCCTGGCAGTGCTTGTGGAAGGGTGGGAAGGCTCGACACACGGAGCTAGTTGGAGCTCGGCAGCATCAATTGCTGCTGGGCTCAGCTGCAAAATGGTTTAACAAAACTGTCACTCTTTCTCAGTATATCAATCAAGTGCAACAAATTGGAGAGTTTACAACTGACAAAAAAGTAATGTTCATTTGAGAAAACAACTCAGAAACACAGACAAATCAGAGACAGATTCCCTTCCCCTCTTTGTTACAGGATTGTGATCTGTGATTGACACTAGTTCATCTTGAATAATAGTTTTAAGTTAACAATTAAAACTTCACTTCAAAGAATCAACACTATTTCATACCATTTTAAAGCGTACAAGTAAGTTTACATATTAGTTAAGGTTTGACATCTTAGTAACAAGTAGGCTAGTATTACTAAAGCATAACTTTGCTTGAACAAAATTCTAAATACAGTTCATCTTAATGTTCTGGTGCAGTTTAGAATATTGATGAGGGACTTATTTGTGAAGGAATGTACCCGTTTTCTGGGTGATTTGTGATGTTTTACTTGATGCTTCTCATGACTGTGTTTTTGTATTTTAATGTGTATATACACATATGTATATTTGGGTAGTATTGGGCAGGGCACATTTGACAAAGAGACCTAGGTCCCTCTTTGGGATAGGGGGCAGTATTTTCACGTCCGGATGAAAAGCATGCCCAAAGTAAACTGCCTGTTACTCAGGCCCAGAAGCTAGGATATGTATATAATCGGTATTGGAACTGTTATCTGGAACTGTTAAAATAATGTATGTGAGTAAAACAGAACTGATATGACAGGTGAAGCCCGAGGACAAACCATCCAAAAAATTATAATTTTCAGCCTACCACTGTTTCCAATTACTTTCATGTTAATTATGAGGCAAAGTCCTCCCAGATTGCAGTTCCCGGGGCTTCGACTAGACGTCAACAGTCGTTAGAAAGAGCTTCAGGGTGTTTTTTGGAAAAATTAGCTAGAAGTTGTAGTTTTTCTAAGTGGCTCCCATTTTGGCTGTAGTGTTTGAATGTGCGTGGATGAAAGCGTGTTTGTTATTTATCTCCAGTAATGAACATACTATTCTCCGTCTTAAATTTGATCATTTATTTACGTATTAGGGTACCTGAGGTTTGATTATAAACGTTGTTTGACTTGTTTGGATAAGTTTATTGGTAACGTTTGGGATTCATTTTGTATGCAATTTGAAGGAGGGAAACCGGTGGATTATTGAAAGAAGCGCGCCAGCAAAACTGAGTTTTTATGGATACAAAGAAGGACTTTATCGAACGAAAGGACCATTTGTGATGTAACTGGGATATTTTGGAGTGCCAACAGAAGAAGATCTTCAATGATAAGGCATTTATTATTTCGTTATTTCTGACTTTCGTGTCGCACCTGCCGGGTTTGAAAATGTTTTTAATGCATTTGTATGCGGGGCGCTGTCCTCAGATAATCGCATGGTGTGCTTTTGCCGTAAAGCCTTTTTCATATCTGACAGAGCGGCTGGATTAACAAGAAGTTAAGCTTTATTTTGATGTATTACACTTGTATTTTCATGAATGTTAAATATTTATATTTCTGTCATTTAAATGTTGCGCTCTACCATTTCACCGGATGTTGTAGAGGTGTCCCGCTAGCGGCACGTCTAGCCATAACAGGTTTAAGTTGGGCAAGGTGACCGGAAACATGACCGAATACAAACAGTGTAGCTATTCCCTCCACAAGCCAATCAAGCAAGCTAAGCGTCAATATAGAGATAAAGTAGAGTTGCAATTCAACGGCTCAGACATGAGAGGTATGTGGCAAGGTCTACAGCCAATCACAGACTACAAATGGAAAACCAGCCCCGTCGCGGACCACGATGTCTTGCTCCTAGACAAACTAAACAACTTCTTTGCCTGCTTTGAGGACAATACAGTGCCACTGACACGGCCCGCTACCAACGTCTGTGGGCTCTCCTTCACTGCAGTCAACATGAGTAAAACATTTAACTTCTTATGGTATAGGGGACGCTTGCATCCCACTTGGCCAAAAGCCAGGGAAAATGCAGCGCGGCAAGTCAAATAAATTTATATAAAAATCTAACTTTCATTAAATCACACATGTAAGACACTAAATTTAAGCTACACTCGTGAATCCAGCCAACATGTCAGATTTTTAAAAGGCTTTTCGGCGAAAGCATGAGAAGCTATTATCAAATCAAATCAAATCAAATTTATTTATATAGCCCTTCGTACATCAGCTGATATCTCAAAGTGCTGTACAGAAACCCAGCCTAAAACCCCAAACAGCAAGCAATGCAGGTGTAGAAGCACGGTGGCTAGGAAAAACTCCCTAGAAAGGCCAAAACCTAGGAAGAAACCTAGAGAGGAACCAGGCTATGTGGGGTGGCCAGTCCTCTTCTGGCTGTGCCGGGTGGAGATTATAACAGAACATGGCCAAGATGTTCAAATGTTCATAAATGACCAGCATGGTCGAATAATAATAAGGAAGAACAGTTGAAACTGGAGCAGCAGCACAGTCAGGTGGAAGTTGAAACTGGAGCAGCAGCATGGCCAGGTGGACTGGGGACAGCAAGGAGTCATCATGTCAGGTAGTCCTGGGGCATGGTCCTAGGGCTCAGGTCAGTTGAAACTGGAACAGCAGCATGGCCAGGTGGACTATGGACTACCTATCTGATGATAGCACAACAGTAAACAAAGAGGGTAGCATATTTCAACCCTGCAGGCGCTACACAAAATGCAGAAATAAAATATAAAACATGCCTTACCTTTGACGAGCTTCTTTTGCTGGGACTCCAATATGTCCCATAAACATCACAATTGGGCCTTTTGTTCGATTAATTCCGTCCATATATTTCCAAAATTTGATCCAGAAAAAAACAGCTTCCAAATTGCGCAACGTCACTACAAAAGTTGCCTGTAAACTTTGCGAAAACCTTTCAAACTACTTTTGTAATACATCTTTAGATATTTTTAAACGTTAATAATCGATCAAATTGATCGACTGGTCTATCTGTGTTCAATACAGGAAGACAACAAACAAGCTACTTTTCAAGTCCTGCGCAACTCTCAACAGTGTTACGCAGTTCCTAGATGGCCGTACTTCTTCATTGCACAAATGAATAACCTCAAACAAATTCCAAAGACTGGTGACATCCGGTGGAAGCGGTAGGAACTGAAAACAAGTTCCTAAGAAATGCTGTTCATCGACTACAGCTCAGCATTTTCCTGACGGGCCGCCCCCAGGTGGTGAGGGTAGGTAACAACATCTTCACCCCGCTGATCCTCAACACCGGGGCCCCACAACGGTGCGTTCTCAGCCCTCTCCTGTACTCCCTGTTCACCCATGACTGCGTGGCCATGCACGCCTCCAACTCAATCATCAAGTTTGCAGACAACAATACAGTGGTAGGCTTGATTACCAACAACGACGAGATGGCATACAGGGAGAAGGTGAGGGCCCTCGGAGTGTGGTGTCAGGAAAATAACCTCACACTCAATGTCAACAAAACAAAGGAGATTATCGTGGACTTCAGGAAACAGCAGAGGGAGCAGCCCCCTGTCCACAGACGGGACAGTAGTGGAGAAGGTGTAAAGTTTTAAGTACCTCGGCATACATGTCACGGACAAACTGAAATGGTCCACCCACACAGACAGCGTGGTGACGAAGGCGCAGCAGCGCCTCTTCAACCTCAGGAGGCTGATGAAATTCGGCTTGTCACCAAAAACACTCAAACTTTTACAGATGCACAATCGAGAGCATCCTGTCGGGCTGTATCACCACCTGGTATGGCAACTACTCCGCCCACAACCGTAAGGCACTCCAGAGGGTAGTGAGGTCTGCACAACGCATCACCGGGGGCAAACTACCTGCCCTCCAAGACAAATACATCACCCGATGTCACAGGAAGGCCAAAAAGATCATCAAGGAGAACAACCACCACCCGACCCACTGCCTGTTCACCCCGCTATCATCCAGAAGGCGAGGTCAGTACAGGTGCATCAAAGCTGGGACCGAGAGACTGAAAAACAGCTTCTAACTTAAGGCCATCAGACTGTTAAACAGCCATCACTAACATTGAGTGGATGCTGCCAACATACTGACTCCATCCACTGGAAAAATTGATGTAATAAATGTATCACTAGCCACTTTAAACAATGCCACTTCATATAATGTTTACATACCCTACATTACTCATCTCATATGTATATACTGTACTCTATACCATCTACTGCATCTTACCATCTTGATGTAATGTATTACTAGCCACTTTAAACAATGCCACTTTTATATGTTTACATACCCTACATTACTCATCTCATATGTATATACTGTACTCTATACCGTAAAATATTAAAAATATTCCGCTAATGTCTCCATCAATGCAGTTCAATAAATAGCCTTTTGGCCTATGGCAATACGTGCTCAGCTATGCACAGTGATTAGATTGAGTTATAACTAAAAACCTAGATTATGGCTATCCAATCTACTCATCACATTAGGAATAGTAGGCTTACATTAGTCTGTAAATGCGATGATAGATGCATGCAATGCTTTATTATGGTGGATTTTTAGGGTGAAAAATAGCTTCCCTAAAACTTGAACTCACGCGCCTCCTATGAGAGAGACACATGTTAGCTGGCCAACATTAGCTAGATAGTTTGTAGTCTATCTTAGTCTTGTTGTTAACACCTTGTCAGCATAACCACTAACAGCTAAACTAAACTCGATTAGACTTACCAGTGATGAAATGGTCGGACCAGACCCTGTACTGACAGGTTTCTTCACTTTTCTGACAGTCCTATCTCCTTGGTGTGTCATGATTGCGGATAACCTGCCTTGTTAGATGAGCTAAATATGGCACAGAAATTGACCATGGTGATGAATCAAGTAGTTTTAGCCATTGTTATCGTGCAGCTTGGGGTAGCCAATCAGCTGTCTGAAGAACTGATGTGGTGGTCTTTCATCATGGCCTCCAGGAGACGTCGTGTGTCACCTTCAACCCTATATACATTGATAAATTATTCTGGAACAACATTGATTCAACCAGTTTGTGCCCAGTGGGTAGTCCCGCTGATTGTAACAGGACTAAAATGAAATATGAGTCATCCTTACACATTCTGATATTCAGGGATGTAGGCCTAGTAGAAAACCATTTACTACAATGCATTACTGTACCATACTACTGGTATAACCTATACTCAAAACCCTCTAGTTCGGAATACAATATGATAATACATTGCATTAGTATTTCATTTACCTTTATTTAACATGGGAAGTCAGTTAAGAACCTGGACGACGCTGGAACAATTGTGCGCCGCCCTGTGGGATTCTCAATCACGGCCAGATGTGAGACAGCCTGGAATTGAACCAGGGACTAGTGATGCATTTTGCACTGAGATACAATGCCTTAGACCACTGCGCCACTCGGGCCCCCAAAAAGCCCTTTTTATTTACAGATGTAAATCACATAGCTCTAAAGCGCTAATGACTCAGTTCCTGAATATGACTCTGTTCCAGAATATATGTTAATATATGTTAACTCAAACATCTACCACACAGTATGATGGGTAGTTTATGTTTGCATTGTGCCAACGACCCCTGCTGTCTCCTGTCTGGCCACAGTGGCCCCTATAGTGGCCTTCCAGGCTGTTAGGAGGGCCACCAGACTTCAATTCAGAGAGAGTGCCGGTCCCCTACGGACATTGATTTCAGCAAAGCACGGTGACATTTGGGCTAATTAGCGCTGGGCGACCGTGCAGTTCACTCTATAAAAATAATCCGAAACGCTTCAACCGACAGCTGTAAAAAACGGGTCGGCGATACTTGGTAATGATGAACAGTGGCGAAGAGGGAGCCGACCAGGGGTCGACGTGTCAGAGTGGAATACATCAGGATCCAGTCAGCCGTGAAGCACCTTGTTTTTCTCCCATTCTAATCAATTGAGTTCTGCCTTGGTCTGTACTTGTAATCAGACATACGGTCCTGTACCCGACTGCAGTGAGTTTTTTTCAGGTAAACCTCACAATGAAGGAGAGAAACAATATGGTGGGGAGAGGTATATTACAGTCTTAAAGGGTGGATAAATGTGAGTTATTAATTAAATGGTTACAAATGAGCAGTTAAGCTTTGTCTACGCTTTGTATAGAAAAACAAGGGTTCTTTTTAATTTAATGAGCCCACTAACAGCGTATAAATTCTCATTTTGACTCTACATGCAGTCTTTTTCATTTACTACATGAAGCTGTTTGATAGATGCATGTCTAGTGTCACATGTTATCACCACAGGAACTTCCTCCCTTGCATATATCATACTTAAATTATGCTGTGTAATTTTATCCTCTTCATAGTGACTCCTTTCCTCCCTTGCCTCCATTGCCTTCCATATTGAACCAAATACCATATAGAACATATTAATATGGAGTATTTGAATACAGAACATGTCCTTTGCATTGAGCCATGTAAATATGAAAACAATTGATTATCAATATCAATGTGGAAATGACTGGAAAAATGTCCCACATTTGAAAATCCAGATGCATGTATTCTGCATTTCTTGGCACATTGAATGATACAGTGATTTGAAAAAATAAATCATCACAGTCAGGTTAACAATACAATATTGTCTTTCTATTCAGTATGTAAAGTGAAAGGACACAGCTCTGTGTGTGATTTTCTGGACTGTGTGGCAACCTTGGACAACATTAGTCAAGTTGTCAGATAAGCTCCTTATCCGTCTTGCACATTACAAACACTCACAAACACACACCTCCACAACCAGTTGTCACCTGCATCACCGCTAGGGTTGCTAAACTGTGGGTAATTTACCAAAGTTACCATAATCTTCGGTAATTTTTGTAATTAACAGTAAATCTATGACAATCTTCTTCCATATTGTCACGCCCTGGTCTAAGTATTTTGTGTTTATCTTCATGTATTGGGTCAGGCCAGGGTGTGGCATGGGGTTTTTGTATTGTGGTGTGTTTTGTCTTGGGGTTTTGGTGTATATGTATTGGGATTGTAGCTAGTGGGGTTATCTAGCAAAGTCTATGGCTGTCTGGAGTGGTTCTCAATCAGAGGCAGGTGTTTATCATTGTCTCTGATTGGGAACCATATTTAGGCAGCCATATTCTTTGAGTTTGTCGTGGGTGACTTAGTGTCCTCTATGTTAGTTTGCACCAGTATAGGCTGTTTCGGTTTTCGTTACGTTCTTTGGTTTGTAGTGTTTGTGTTTATTCGTGTTGTACGTTGTTCATTAAACATGGATCGCAATCTACACGCTGCAGTTTGGTCCGACTCTCCTTCACACCTAGAAAACCGTAACACATATATATATATATATACATATATAAAAAGCTGAGTATATATGTATATATATATATAAACTAAGCAAAAAAATGAAAGCCCCTTTTTCAGGACCCTGTCTTTCAAAGATAATTTGTAAAAATCCAAATAACTTCACAGATCTTCATTGTAAAGGATTTAAACACTGTTTCTCATGCTTGATCAATGAGCCATAAACAATTAATGAACATGCACCTGTGGATGTTGTTCCCATAGCAACGATTAAAACATTCCCTAACCAGAAACCGTGGATTGATGGCAGCATTCGTGTGAAACTGAAGGCGCGAACCACTGCTTTTAATCAGGGCAAGGTGTCTGGTAACATGACTGAATACAAACAGTGCAGCTATTCCCTCCGCAAGGCTATCAAACAAGCTAAGAGCCAGTACAGAGACAAAGTAGAATCTCAATTCAACGGCTCAGACACAAGAGGCATGTGGCAGGGTCTACAGTCAATCACGGACTACAGGAAGAAACCCAGCCCAGTCACGGACCAGGATGTCTTGCTCCCAGGCAGACTAAATAACTTTTTGCCTGCTTTGAGGACAATACAGTGCCACTGACACGGCCTGCAACGAAAACATGCGGTCTCTCCTTCACTGCAGCCGAAGTGAGTAAGACATTTAAACGTGTTAACCCTCGCAAGGCTGCAGGCCCAGACGGCATCCCCAGCGCGCCCTCAGAGCATGCGCAGACCAGCTGGCCGGTGTGTTTACGGACATATTCAATCAATCCCTATACCAGTCTGCTGTTCCCACATGCTTCAAGAGGGCCACCATTGTTCCTGTTCCCAAGAAAGCTAAGGTAACTGAGCTAAACGACTACCGCCCCGTAGCACTCACATCCGTCATCATGAAGTGCTTTGAGAGACTAGTCAAGGACCATATCACCTCCACCCTACCTGACACCCTAGACCCACTCCAATTTGCATACCGCCCAAATAGGTCCACAGACGATGCAATCTCAACCACACTGCACACTGCCTAACCCATCTGGACAAGAGGAATACCTATGTGAGAATGCTGTTCATCGACTACAGCTCGGCATTCAACACCATAGTACCCTCCAAGCTCGTCATCAAGCTCGAGACCCTGGGTCTCGACCCCGCCCTGTGCAACTGGGTACTGGACTTCCTGACGGGCCGCCCCCAGGTGGTGAGGGTAGGCAACAACATCTCCTCCCCGCTGATCCTCAACACTGGAGCCCCACAAGGGTGCGTTCTGAGCCCTCTCCTGTACTCCCTGTTCACCCACGACTGCGTGGCCACGCACGCCTCCAACTCAATCACAAGTTTGCGGACGACACAACAGTGGTAGGCTTGATTACCAACAACGACGAGACGGCCTACAGGGAGGAGGTGAGGGCCCTCGGAGTGTGGTGTCAGGAAAATTACCTACACTCAACGTCAACAAAACTAAGGAGATGATTGTGGACTTCAGGAAACAGCAGAGGGAACACCCCCCCATCCACATCGATGGAACAGTAGTGGAGAGGGTAGCAAGTTTTAAGTTCCTCGGCATACACATCACAGACAAACTGAATTGGTCCACTCACACAGACAGCATCGTGAGGAAGGCGCAGCAGCGCCTCTTCAACCTCAGGAGGCTGAAGAAATTCGGCTTGACACCAAAAGCACTCATAAACTTCTACAGATGCACAATCGAGAGCATCCTGGCGGGCTGTATCACCGCCTGGTATGGCAACTGCACCGCCCTCAACCGTAAGGCTCTCCAGAGGGTAGTGAGGTCTGCACAACGCATCACCGGGGGCAAACTACCTGCCCTCCAGGACACCTACACCACCCGATGCTACAGGAAGGCCATAAAGATCATCAAGGACATCAACCACCCGAGCCACTGCCTGTTCACCCCGCTGTCATCCAGAAGGCGAGGTCAGTACAGGTGCATCAAAGCTGGGACCGAGAGACTGAAAAACAGCTTCTATCTCAAGGCCATCAGACTGTTAAACAGCCACCACTAACATTGAGTGGCTACTGCCAACACACTGTCAATGACACTGACTCTACTCCAGCCACTTTAATAATGGGAATTGATGGGAAATGATGTAAATATATCACTAGCCACTTTAAACAATGCTACCTTATATAATGTTACTTACCCTACATTATTCATCTCATATGCATACGTAGATACTGCACTCTATATCATCGACTGCATCCTTATGTAATACATGTATCACTAGCCACTTTAACTATGCCACTTGGTTTACATACTCATCTCATATGTATATACTGTACTCGATATCATCTACTGTATCTTGCCTATGCTGCTCTGTACCATCACTCATTCATATATCCTTATGTACATATTCTTTATCCCCTTACACTGTGTATAAGACTGTAGTTTTTTGGAATTGTTAGTTAGATTACTTGTTCGTTATTACTGCATTGTCGGAACTAGAAGCACAAGCATTTCGCTACACTCGCATTAACATCTGCTAACCATGTGTATGTGACAAATAAAATTTGATTTGATTTGATTTGATTTGGAAAGGTCGTTACAGTCGGTAGGAAATTAAGGTCACAGTTATGAAAACTAAAGTGGCCTTTCTACTGACTCTGAAAAACACCAAAAGAAAGATGCCCAGGGTCCCTGCTCATCTGCGTGAACGTGCCTTAGGCATGCTACAAGGAGGCATGAGGACTGCAGATGTGGTCAGGGCAATAAATTGCAGTGTCCATACTGTGAGATGCCTAAGACAGCACTAAAGCCTGGAGGTGTGTGGGGTCATTGTCTAGTTGAAAAACAAATGATAGTCCCACTAAGCGCAAACCAGATGGGGTGGCGTATCGCTGCAGAATGCTGTGGTAGCTTTGCTGGTTAAGTGTGCCTTGAATTCTAAATAAATCACAGACAGTGTCACCAGCATAGCACCCACACACAATCAATCACACACATGCGGAGATCATCCATTCACCTACTCTGCGTCTCACAAAGAAACGTCAGTTGGAACCAAAAATCTCAAATTTGAACACATCAGACCAAAGGACAGATTTCCACCAGTCTAATGTCCATTGCTTGTGTCTCTTGGCCCAATCAAGTCTCTTCTTATTATTGGTGTCCTTTAGTAGGGATTTCTTTGCAGCCATTTGACCATGAAGGCCTAATTCACAGTCTCCTCTCAACTGTTGATGTAGAGATGTTTCTTTTACTTGAGCATTTATTTGGGCTGCAATTTCTGAGGCTGGTAACTCTAATGAACTTATCCTTTGCAGCAGAGGTAACTCTGGGTCTTCCTTTCCTGTGGCGGTCCTTATGAGAGCCAGTTTCATCATTGCGCTTGATGGTTTTTGCGACTGCACTTTCAAAGTTCTTGAAATTTTTCGAATTGACTGACCTTCTTGTCTTAAAGTTTTGATGGGCTGTCATTTCTCTTTGCTTATTTGAGCTGTTCTTGCCATAGTATGGACTTGGTCTATTACCAATTAGGGCTATCTTCTGTGATCCACCCCTACCTTGTCACAACACAACTGATTGGCTGAAACGCATTAAGAAGGAAAGACATTCCACTAATTAACTTTTAACAAGGCACACCTGTTAATTGAAATGCATTCCAGGTGACTACCTCATGAAGCTGGCTGAGAGAATGCCAAGGATGTGCAAAGCTGTCATCAAGGCAAAGGGTGGCTACTTTGACTAATCTCAAATATAACATATCTTTTTACTTGTTTAACACTTTTTTGGTTTCTACAAGATTCCATATGTGTTACTTCATAGTTTTGATGTCTATTATTATTATTCTACAATGTAGAAAATAGTAAAAATAAATAAAACCCTTGAATGAGTAGGTGTGTCCAAACGTTTTACTGGTATTGTATATATATATATATATATATATATATATATACAGTTAAAGTCGGAAGTTTACATACACTTAGGTTGGAGTCATTAAAACTTGTTTTTCAACCACTCCACAAATTTCTTGTTAATGATCTATAGTTTTGGCAAGTCAGTTAGGACATCTACTTTGTGCATGACACAAGTCATTTTTCCAACAATTGTTTACATACAGATAATTTCACTTATAATTCACTGTATCACAATTCCAGAAGTTCACATACACTAAGTTGACTGTGCCTTTAAGCAGCTTGGAAAATTCCAGAAAATGATGTCATGGCTTTAGAAGCTTCTGATAGGCTAATTGACATAATTTGAGTCAATTGGAGGTGTACCTGTGGATGTATTTCAAGGCCTACTTTCAAACTCAGTGCTGCTTTGCTTGACATCATGGGAAAATCAAAAGAAATCAGCCAAGACCTCAGAAAAAAATTGTAGACCTCTGCAAGTCTGGTTCATCCTTAGGAGCAATTTCCAAACACCAGAAGGTACGACGTTCATCTGTACAACCAATAGTACGCAAGTATAAACACCATGGGACCACACAGCCATCATACGGCTCAGGAAGGAGACGGGTTCTGTCTCCTAGAGATGAACGTACTTTGGTGCAAAAAGTGCAAATCAATCCCAGAGCAACAGCAAATGACCTTGTGAAGATGCTGGAGGAAACGGGTACAAAAGTATCTATATCCACAGTTAAACGAGTCCTATACCGACATAACCTGAAAGGCCGCTCAGTAAGGAAGAAGACACTGCTCCAACACCGCCATAAAAAAGTCAGACTATGGTTTGCAACTGCACATGGGGACAAAGACTGTGTCCTCTGGTCTGATGAAACAAAAATAGAACTGTTGGGCCATAATGACCATTGTTATGTTTGGAGGAAAAAGGAGGAGGCTTGCAACTTGAAGAACACCATCCCAACCGTGAAGCACGGGGGTGGCAGCAACATGTTGTGGGGGTGCTTTGCTGCAGGAGGGACAGGTGCACGTCACAAAATCAATGGCATCATGAGGCAGGAAAACTGTGGATATTTTAAAGCAAAATCTCAAGACATCAGTCAGGAAGTTAAAGCTTGGTCGCAAATGGGTCTTCCAAATCGACAATGACCCCAAGCATACTTCCAAAGTTGTGGCAAAATAGCTTAAGGACAACAAAGTCAAGGTATTGGAGTGGCCATCACAACGCCCTGACCTCAATCCCATAGAAAATTTGTGGGCAGAACTGAGAAAGCATGTGCGAGCAAGGAGGGCTACAAACCTAACTCAGTTACACCAGCTCTGTCAGGAGGAATGGGCCATAATTCACCCACTTTTGTGGGAAGCTTGTGGAAGGCTACCTGAAACGTTTGACCCAAGTTAAACAATTTAATTGAGTGTATGTAAACTTCTGACCCACTGGGAATGTGATGAAATAAATAAAAGCTGAAATAAATCATTTTCTCTACTATTATTCTGATATTTCACATTCTTAAAATAAAGTGGTGATCCTACCTGACCTGAAACAGGGAATTTTTACTAGGATTAAATGTCAGGAATTGTGAAAAAATGAATTTTCAATGTATTTGGCTAAGGTGTATGTAAACTTCCGACTTCAACTGTATATGATGGGATGTATAGACATCATGGGTAGATTATGTAGTATATCTGAAGTATACATGGTTAGAATGGTATATGTACAGCAATAGTTGAATAGGATAGCCTTGACTAGAATACAGTACTTACATATGAAGTTAGTAAAACAGTGTGTAAATCTTATTAAAGTGACCAGTGTTACATGTCTATGAACATAGGCAGCAGCCTCTAAGGTGAATCATAGAGTAACCGGGTGGTTGCCGGCTAGTGACAGTGACTAAAGTTCAGGTCAGGGTACTGGGAGGAGGCCGGCTAGTGGTGACTATTAACAGTCTGATGGCCTGGAGATGGAAGGTATTTTTCAGTCTCTCGGTTGCAGCTTTGATGAACCTGTACTGACCTCGCCTTCTGGATTTTAGCAGGTTGAATAGGCCGTGGCTTGGGTGGCTGAGGTCCTTGATGATCTTCTTGGCCTTCCTGTGACTCCGTGTGCTGTAGATGTCCTGGAGGGCAGGCAGTATGCCCCGGGTGATATGTTAGGCATTCCGCACCATCCTCTGGAGAGCCCTGCAGTTGCAGACGGTGCAGTTGCTGTACCAGGGGGTAACATGTGAGGGATCAATATAGGAAAGTTGTGTGTGTTATCGTAGCAAACATACCCACATATCTACTACTCTGAAGATGTTGTACAATGAAAATGTTCACGGCACCTGTCACAAACACTACCCAACAGGATATGAACATTCACATCGTTGAAAAGCACTGCAAAAACACTACAGTCCTGCAATTTTATAATCCATACGGACAGAGGCTTGCTTCTTTGACTCTGCCACTAGTTGTGGTCTACAACACTGGTGTGCAAAAGCACAACAGTTTCTAAGCACATTTACCCTTTCCCTTTAATGTTGCTTTCTTCCTGCCCCAGCACCTGATTCCCAAAGTGGGGCATCTGTCAGCACAGCACCTGGAGCTGTCATCCCCCCTGGGTCTCTCTGTTGTGGGGGGAGCAGTGGGGGTCCACAGAGATGACAGCCTCACAACAGGGAGATGAAGGTGTGGTTGTCTAGATGGGTGGAGAGAGGGACCACTCTGCAAAGCTGGGCCAAGTGATAAGACACACCACTAAACCCAGTGTTTATGGGGAGGTGATGGTGGGCCAACCAATACTCAGTAATGGGTGTGTTTCTCTCAATCTCACTTTCAGTGGAACTGCTGCATCCTGGCACTTTCAGAGACAAGTCCCAGATGAGTTGAGAGCAGCTGGGACCATCATCAGTCTCTCAGTCTCTCAGTCTCTCTCTCTCTCTCTAAACCCCCTTGCTGATATTGGTCATTAGAAGTAGCCTATACTAGAGAGATTTGAAGTTTGAAATGAAATACATTTCCTAATATGGGCGATAGTTAATGGGACAATTGATGGCTAGAACCATCAAACTAGTAGCAGTAGTTTAAAATATAATAAAATAAACTGTGGTGCACTTTAATGTTATAAACGTATCGTTCTATTTATCGTTATTGCATCAATTCAGGCAATTTATCGCAATATGGATTTTTGTCCATATCGCCCAGTTTTAGAATATAGCTACATTTTTTTAACAGCTAGACACAATAGAATTCTAAAACATTAATAGGTTTAGGCTATAAGGCCCATGCATGCGACAGAGAGAGAGAGAGACAGAGAGACAGAGGGAGACAGAGAGAGAGAGAAATATTATTTTTTGACTGGACATTTTACACTGCTTTGGTGGAATTCTCCACTACAGGCGACTCCGGGATGCTGGCCTTCTAGGTAAAGTTGCAAAGAAAAAGCCATATCTCAGACTGTCCAATAAAAATTTAAGATTAAGATGGGCAAAAGAACACAGATACTGGACAGAGAAACTCTGCCTAGAAGGCCAGCATCCCGGAGTCGCCTCTTCACTGTTGACGTTGAGACTGGTGTTTTGCGGGTACTATTTAATGAAGCTGCCAGTTGAGGACTTGTGAGGCGTCTGTTTCTCAATCTAGACACTCTAATGTACTTATCCTCTTGCTCATTTGTGCACCGGGGCCTCCCACTGCTTTCTATTCTGGTTAGAGCTAGTTTGAGCTGTTCTGTGAAGGGGGTAGTACACAGCGTTGTACGGGATCTTCAGTTTCTTGGCAATTTCTTGTATGGAATAGCCTTCGTTTCTCAGAACAAGAATAGACTGACGAGTTTCAGAATACAATTAATACAATCAATTAGCCTTTTAAAATAAACTTGGATTATCTAATACAACCTGCCATTGGAACACAAGATTGATGGTTGCTGATAATGGGCCTCTGTACACCTAAGTAGATATTCCATTAAAAATCTGCCGTTTCCGGCTACAATAGTAATTTACAACATTAACAATGTCTACACTGTATTTCTGATCAATTTTATGTTATTTAAATGGGCAAAAAATTAGCTTTTCTTTCAAAAACAAGGACAATTCTAAGTGACCCCAAACTTTTGAACGGTAGTGTATATAAATAGGACAAATCTGAAGGGGCATGTGCCCCTGTGCCCCGTATGGGCATGACACCTCTGAGTGTCAGAATGCACTGCTGTATTACAGTCAATTCAGAACTAACTTGCTGACATGTTCTGTTGCAGATTCAAAGCCAGATGAACTCATTGCAGAATGTATCCATAATCATGAATGAATAAGCATATTTACTTGACAACTATACACCTGCTCACCTATCAATCACGTCAAAAACCTGAAATACAACAACTACATTGTTTTAAATCAATCATAATAGTAAACAATGCCTTTTATAACATAATATATAAACATCTGACTTGAAGTAAACATTGCATTATTTATTGATCAATGCCACAAACCTGGGACATCGAAGAGTACCATGACTATTATTACTAACCGTGAGCGCACAGATTCTTCTGTTTTCCCCTATTATGCTTCCTTCACTTGTTCTTCTCCTGATTTGATCAAGACTCAGTAAAACGTTTAAAGGTGCTTACACACAGCCAGGTAAACTGGAAATAAACCTCAAGAAAATCTCCCTACCATGTGCAGTCCGGGTTGTTGTCAGCTCGAATATTGTCATTGAAACATTGTTTGATTGGTTGACAAAATGAACTCCGCTCATTGGTCAACCATACTTCCGTTAATTTTGTCTTTGGCGCCTGGCGCGCTGAGCCAGCAGTGCCATTCACGGAGTGTGTGCCACTTGCACAACTGCTTAGGCTTTGCCGCCCTTCTCACATTCAAGTCTGTGAGACTTTTGCCACTTACTGGGGCCCATCTGTAAAAGCCTTAAAAGTGTGGTGTACTGTTTTTTCTAACTTTTTTTTCACCTGTGTATTGCTGTCCTCCTGTTTAATCTGGGTTTCAGACTGAATGCAGTGTTAAATGTACTGCTCACAATTAACAGCAGAAACCAGGACCTGACAAGGGTGTTGATATACAGTGCCTTCGAAAAGTATTCAGACCCCTTGACTTATTCCACATTTTGGTGTGTTACTGTCTTATTCTAAAATTGATTAAATAATTTCCCCCCCAATCAATCTACACACAATACCCCATAATGACAAAGCAAAAACATGATTTTAGAAATGTAATTTATAAAAAAAAATATATAAAAAAAAGATGACAATTACTTTACTTAATACTTTTACTCAGTACCTTGTTGAAGCATCTTTGGCAGCGATTAAAGCCTCGAGCATTCTTGGGTATGATGCTACAAGCTTGGAACACCAGTATTTGGGGAGTTACTTCCATTATTCTCTGCAGATCCTCTCAAGCTCTGTCAGGTTGGATGGGGAGCGTTGCTGCACAGCTATTTTCAAGTCTTTCCAGAGATGTTCGATTGGGTTCAAGTCCAGGCTCTGGCTGGGCCACTCAAGGACATTCAGAGACTTGTCCCGATGCCACTCCTGCGTTGTCTTGGCTGTGTGCTTAGGGTCATTGTTCTGTTGGAAGGTGAACCTTTTCCCCAGTCTGAGATGCTGAGCGCTCTGGAACAGGTTTTCGTTAAGGTTCGATTCTGACTAGTCTCCCAGTCCCTGCCGCTGAAAAACATCCCCACAACATGATGCTGCCACCACGATGTTTCACCTTAAGATGGTGCCAGGTTTCCTCCAGAAGTGAAGCTTTGGCATTCATGCCAAAAGTTTGATCTTGGTTTCATCAGACCAGAAAATATTGTTTCTCATGGTCTGAGAGTCCTTTAGGTGCCTTTTGGCAAACTCCAAGCGGGCTGCTATGTGCCTTTTACTGAGGAGTGGCTTCTGTCTGGCCACTCTACCAGAAAGGTCTGATTTGTGGAGTTCTGCAGAGAAGGTTGTCCCATTTCCACAGAGGAACTCTAGCTCTCTGTCAGAGTGACCATCGGGTTGTTCGTCACTTCCCCGACCAAGGCCCTTCTCCCCCGATTGCTCAGTTTGGCTGGGAGGCCAGTTCTAGGAAGAGTCTTGGTGGTTCCTAACATCTTCTGTTTGAAACCACCAAGACTGTTTTTGCTTTGTCATTATGGGGTATTGTGTGTATATTGATGAGGAGTTTTTTAAATTTAATCCATTTTACAATAAGCCTCTAACGTAACAAAATATGTAAAAAGTCAAGGGGTCTGAATATTTCAGAAGGCACTGTAGCTGTGTTGACCTAGTACTATATATTAAACCTACCTTACACAGCAGTTGTTTCTCCATTTGTAACTCACACACCAAAAATCACAACATTTTGTGTTATTTGTTTTACATTTTGTGTTATTTGTGCTGGTTTAATTCCTAAAATGGAGAATGGTTGAAGGTATGGTGGTTTTATAGAGATAAAATGGAGAGTTTGTAAGTGTCCTAAATTGAGGGACCATGGGGCATAATAGGCTTAGTGTGGATTAAGGAGTAGGTAGAGAGATGGCTGGCCATGGAATAAACATAAAATGGAGTGCCGATGTGCTTCTGCATGCTATTTTAGGTCACAAATAACTGGCCCATGTCCAGTCATACTCGAGGTCCTGGTGTGTCCATCAACATCATTTAATATTGGTTGCAGTCTACAAATTGTATTCATTGTGTGTCTGTGAAACACAACATTAAAGACGATGAGTGATCACAGCATTTCCACAAATTCTGCCATAGACAATGCAACTTATTTATTAAGGACAGCATTTTGTTGACAACATGGTGGTTTACACTATGTCTACCTACTGTGTGTGAATGGTGGCAGAATCTTACCCCAGCTGTAGGTCCATTTGAGTGTGTGTGGTCACTTAGGCCTGCACATCAACCAGTACTGAGACCATTGGAGACTTGGGATGCTTGCTGTCAAAGTGCTGCTTGAATGTCTTTGGGGTCTGTTTCTGTAAAGGTCAAGTACAAAATGGAGGATGTTAACAACCTGTGGCTTAGATTGAATTCAAAGTAGACACAAATTATGAACTAGAAATACAATATATACATATGAGGTGGGTTAAACAGTATGTGAACATTATTAAAGTGACCAGTGTTTAATGACTCCACGTACATAGGGCAGCAGTCTCTAAGATGAGGACAGCTAGTGGTGACTATTTAACAGTCTGATGGCCTGGAGATAGAAGCTGTTTTCAGTCTCTCGGTCCCAGCTTTGATGCCAAGGTGGCGACTGCTAAGAAGAAGGGAGCAACTGCGAACCAGAAGACTACAGCAAAAGCAACACTGGTCCACACCTGCCCTGTCTGTCGGGTGAGTAGCATTGGTTGGTACTGTATGTGCCTTTGTGTTCCTCTCAATTTGTAGGCTATTGTACTGGCATGTGTAGTTTTCCCTTACCCTAACCCAAAGCTTAACCGTAGCCATAACCCTAACCCTAACCTTAACTCTTACCTTAACCATTTTAAATTTCAACTTCATGGGGTAACATCCGAGTTTGACCTTTTTGAATTGGTCTGTTTGAGGTGGGTTTTTGTTTTGAAGTGTCTTTTTCTCAATTTTATGCTTTGGCCACAAATAAAAGTATATGATGAGACAACAACATTATTTGGGTATGAGTTAATAGAATATTAACTTTTAAAAGTGAGATTTTCACTGGAAAGTTACTTTAAACCCCATAGGGCGGCGCACAATTGGCCCAGCATCATCCAGGTTAGGGGAGGGTTTGGCCCAGGTAGGCCGTCATTGTAAAATAAGAATTAGTTCTGACTTGCCTTGGGTAAATTAAAATGTAAAAAAATTAAAGTTAATCAGATGAGCACAGAGTGCCTTCATTATTGAGACATTTTAAGTTAAAGCAGTTCAATCAGCCATTAGAAGATTGCCAACACTTGTCTTAATAACTAAAGGGTTTGCTGTGTTTAGGTAACATGCTATAGATATTTTAATAATACATTTTCTTCTGTGTCAATGCAGGCTTTCGGCAAATTGCCCAGGCTGTTTTCTCATTCCATAGACTCTCCTCTCTGGTCTCCTGTGGAAAACCACGTCCTCCATTTATTTTCTGCCCTTAAAGGTGGTCTAATGTCAGTTTGGTGATTTACTTCATAAAGTTCAAGGTAATGCTGATGGTTTCAGGGGAAAAGATTATATTGCATTTTAGTGGGTAAGATGCTTGCCATCTTTAGAACCACACAAATTAGCAACCTGTCAATCTAATTAATATATTTATATAGCAAGATAATCTTGTTCAATTTACAGCACTATGGTTGTTCAACAGATACCAGCATTGAAAATAGAATTTTGTGCTCTATATTAATTTAATATGGTCTGTTTAGCTATCACTCCCATATAGAACCATAAGGTACGACTGTACTGTACATTATAAACACGGTGGTTTGAGCCTTGAATGCTGATTGGCTGAAAGCCGTGGTACAGTATATCAGATCGTATTCCATGGGTATGACAAAACATACATTTTTACTGTTCTAATTACATTGGTAACCAGTTTATAATAGAAATAAGTCACCTTGGGGGTTTGTGGTATATGGCTAATATACCAAGGCTAAGGGCTGTCTCCATGTTGCTAGTGCCTAAGAACAGCCCTTAGCCATGGTATATGGGCCACATATCACACCTACTCGGGCCTTATTGCTTAAATATACATCCTCAGCTGGTTTGGTTAGCATGGAGGTTGAGTGGAGAGAGTAGAAGTGAGATCTAGACCACCTTTACTCCACACATAGAGACGTGTACAAAGCTCTCCCTCGCCCTACATTTGGCAAATCTGACCATAATTCTATCCTCCTGATTCCTACCAACAAGCATAAACTAAAGCAGGAAGCACAAGTGACTCGGTCAATTATAAAGTGGTCAGATGAAGCAGTTGCTAAGCTAAAGGACTGTTATGCTAGCACAGACTGGAATATGTTCCAGGATTCTTCTGATGGAATTGAGAAGTACACCACATCAGTTAATGGTATCATCAATAAGTGTATTGATGACATCGTCTCCACAGTGACTGTACATACATACCCCAACCAGAAGCCATGGATTACAGGCAACATCCGCACTGAGCTAAAAGTTAGAGCTGCTGCATTCAAGGAGCAAGACTCTAACCCGGAAGCTTAAAAGAAATCCCGCAATGCCCTCCGACGAACAATCAAACAGGCAAAGCATCAATACAGGATGAAGATTGAATCATACTACACTGGCTACGATCCTCGTCGGATGTGGCAGGGCTTGCAAACTATTACAGACTACAAACAGAAGCACAGCTTAGAGCTCCCCAGTGACACGAGCCTACCAGACGAGCTAAATTACTTCTATGCTCGCTTCGAGGCAAGTAACACTGAAGCATGCATGAGAGCATCAGCTGTTCTGGACGACTGTGTGATCACGCTCTCCATAGCCGATGTGAGTAAGACCTTTAAATAGGTCAACATTCACAAGGCCGCAGGGCCAGACAAATTACCAGGACATGTTCTCTGAGCATGCCATGACCAACTGGCAATTGTCTTCACTGACATTTTCAACCTGTCCCTGACTGAGTCTGTAATACCAACATGTTTCAAGCAGACCACCATAGTCTGTGCCCAAGAACACTAAGGTAACCTGCCTAAATGACTACCGACCCGTATCATTCACATCTGTAGCCATGAAGTGCTTTGAAAGGCTGGTCATGGCTCACATCAACACCATTATTCCAGAAACCCTAGACCCCCTCCAATTTGCATACTGCCCCAACAGATCCACAGATGATGCAATCTCTATTGCACTCCACACTGCTCTTTCCCACCTGGACAAAAGGGACACCTATGTGAGAATCCTATTAATTGACTACAGCTCAGCGTTCAACACCACAGTGCCCTGAAAGCTCATCACTAAGCTAAGGACCCTGGGACTTAACACCTCCCTCTGCAACTTGATCCTGGACTTCCTGACGGGCCGCCCCCAGGTGCTAAGGGTAGGTAACAACACATCCGCCACACTGATCCTCAACACCCTTAGAGGTGCATGCTCAGTCCCCTCCTGCACTCCCTGTTCACTTATGAGTGCATGGCCAGGCATGACTATCAACACCATCATCAAGTTTGCCGATGACACAACAGTGGTAGGCCTGATCACCAACAACGAAGAGACAGCCTATAGGGAGGAAGTCAGAGACCTGGCCCGGTGGTGCCAGGACAACAACCTCTCCCTCAATGTGATCAAGTCAAAGGAGATGATTGTGGACTACAGAAAAAGGACCGAGCACGCCCACATTCTCATCAACGGGGCTGCAGTGGAGCAGGTTGAGAGTTTGAAGTTCCTTGGTGTCCACATCACCAACAAACTCTCAATGTCCAAACACACTAAGACAGTCGTGAAGAGGGCACGACAAAGCCTATTTCCCCTCAGGAGACTGAAAAGATTTGTCATGGGTCCTCAGATCCTCAAAAGGTTGTACAGCTGCACCATCAAGAGCATCCTGACGGGTTGCATCACTGCCTGGTATGGCAACTGCTCAGCCTCCAACCGCAAGGCACTACAGAGGGTAGTGCGTACGGCGCAGTACAGTACATCACTGAGGCCAAGCTTCCTGCCGTCCAGGACCTCTATACCAGGCGGTGTCAGAGGAAGGCCCATAAAATTGTCAAAGACTCCAGCCACCCTGGTCATTGACTGTTCTCTCTCATACTGCATGGCAAGCGGTACCGGAGCACCAAGTCTAGGTCCAAACGGCTTCTTAACAGCTTCTACCCCAAGCCATAAGACTTCTGAACAGCAAATCAAAGGGCTACCCAGACCCCTCTTTTATGCTGCTACTCTCTGTTTATTATCTACCTACATGTACATATTAGCTTAATTGCCTCAACTAACCGGTGCCCTCGCATATTTACTCTGTACCGGTAAACCCTGTATATAGCCTCGCAATTGTTATTTTACTGCTGCTGTTGAATTATTTGTTGCTTTTATTTTCTATTTTTTTGTTATCTATTTTTTATCTTTTTTCTTAACTTCTTAAAGCATTGTTGGGGGCTTGTAAGTGAGCATTGCACTGTTGTATTTTGGCGCATGTAACAAGTACAATATATATATATATATTTTTGAGATCTATGTGAACACAAGGTGCTTGGCTGATGCAACAGGGACTTTGAAGCTGTGCAGGAAATGGATAGGAAAGCACTAACAGCCCTGCATCATGAAAACATCTGTCTGTAGATGTTCCAAACCTCCAAACAGCTGCAGCTCATCTGCTTATTGGTCTGGTAATCAATCACAGATTAAAGCCAAGCCAGCAGTTCAGAGAAATCATGGGTGAATTCACGATTATTAAGAGGGAGTGAGCGCTGAAGCATGGCAACTATGGAAGCTCACTAGGGTAATCCAATGCACTCACTTTGTGTTTACCTTCTCAAACACTTCAGTTCATGTAGAACTTAGAGTAGAGTTACAAATCGCATGTTAAGCCTAGGGTGCTTAACATTTCCTACAAGCTCTGCCATGTTGGTGTGAACGCAGCCAAAGTCAAAATTCTGTCACATACTGTCTTTGATTCGTGTATCATTGTTTCTAAAATCCATGTACATGACATAAATTGTACAGAACACCATACAACTTCTTATTGCACCTCTTTAGGAAGTAATACAGACTAAATATACAAGGATGTGTTTAGACCACTGTTTCTCAACCAGTGTGCCGTGTCATATCAATACCACTATTTAGATTAGATTAGGTAAGATTAGGTTATTGTCTGTTGATCACAGAAATTGTGCTTGGTGTACAGAAAATGCAAAGGATCAAAACCCAAAACAGGATTGACAGAGGACTCTACCATTTCTTTAAAAATATACTGAAATAGACGTAGAACATAAAGTACAGCAGAGCATTGTGAGGGCTGATTCATGGCTAAATGTTTTCACGGTTAAATGTTTTAAGAAAATGCACACGTCTCCACGGTGCTGTGCTCAATTTTTTATGCGTATTGACACTAGGCTCCAGAGAGAATCTCGGCCATCTATATGGAACACGCTCTGGCTCAAAGAAGAAATTGAATAGAACTTAGCCCTTGTTTCCAATGTCCTCTCTGACATTGTGATCAGTCAAATCCCTGACCGGTAGAATGCATGGCTTTATCCCCCTCTGAAATCCATCAAAAAAATATGAAACTTTCTCTCTCTGTGTGTGTGCGTGTGTGTGTGTGTGTGTGTGTGTGTGTGTGTGTGTGTGTGTGTGTGTGTGTGCTCTAGCAGGCCTGCCTCTGAGCATAGTAATCCTTTCCATGTGCTTTACACAGCTCTCAACCCTGTCTCTCCATCTCAATCTGCTTCAGGTCTAGTTTCGTGTTAGAAAACCGAATCAAACATCCTGTGGCAGGAGAAAAGCCAAACACACCACACACTGAGTCCCACATGCCAAAGGGGAGAGAAGGGTACCTATCAGCATGTCATTCCTTACCAACCTGTCATCACTCAGATTTCAACGTAGCCAGTCTGCCAGGACAGATGAGAGCTGCTGTAAACAGGTGGACATGATGCAAGTTGTTTCCATTTGGGCTCCTAACAATGCTCCTCCTAACAAAGTGTTACATATGGACACATATCTGCTACATATGTAGGATCTTTATTTCAGCCAGTTTGTTACAGCAGGAAAACAATCCTGCAATAACAGGAACTGTGAATAATTATGTGGGTTATAATTAATGGCCATTTTTGTAGAGGTTGATACATTTTCCGTTAGGGCAAATCAAGTCTGACATTTCAAAGTGGAAATTACAAACTTTAGAAGCCTTTTAAAAATGTAAATACACTACTAGTTTGCATTTCTCAGCAACAAAATAGTGATTAAATGAAGATCTTACATCTGTATTCAATCTGTATGGGGATAGCTAGTTCTGGGAAGACAGTGAGGGGGAGGGGGTTGGATTAATGTACTACCGTAAAGCAGTAGAGTGGCTGGATTTGGGGGAAACTGATGGACTGTCCTTAGTTACTCGGCCTCCATACCATCACTTCTCATCTAGCTAATTTACAAGGCATTCTCAGCATTCCAAGTCAGACACAAAAGGAGTAGGAGGAAAAGAAAGACCAGGAAGTGAGAGAGGAGGGTCGTAGCACTATTACAGCAACCACTTAGTTGTTAATGATCTTGTCAATACTTTAGACATTAAAATGAAATGTGCAGCTTTGTTTGTGGACCTGTCAAAAGCTTTTGATACGGTTGATCATGATATTTTATTGAACAAGTTGTCCTCGATAGGCCTGAGCTCTGACGCCTGTTCATGGTTTCATGATTATCTTAGTGACATAACTCAGGCCATCGTGATTGATCGGGTTAAGTCTGAATTTCCTGAAGTACATAAAGGTGTACCACAGGAGTCGATTTCAGGAACTATTTTCTTCACTATTTATATTAACACCATTGGTTAATCTGTTAAAAATTGATAACTTCATCTATATGTATGCTATTATGTATGCTATTGCCCCGATTGTTGATCTGTCTGTGTCAAAACTACAGTCAGATTTTATAGCAATGCAGGAATCCTTTTGCTGATTTAAAATGTATGCTTAATTTGAGCAAAACAAAATACATGTTGTTCTCAAACTCTCCTTAGATGGTTCTCAAATCGAAATTGTTCCCTCGTATAAATACGTAGGCACATTTGGATTGATATGGATGAGCTGGTTAATAAGAAGCTATGTTGTAAAGTTGGCTTTTTCTACAGAAACAGATCGTGCCTTTCTCTAAGCAGTAGGAAGCAGATTATTAAGCCTACGTTTTTATCCGTTCTTGATTATGGTGATATTATTCATCAAAGTGCAGCTGCTACTAATCTTAAACCTTTGAATGCTGTCTACCATAGTGCCCTTTGTTTTGTTACAGCTGACAGTTTTGATACTCATCACTGCATCCTGTATCAAAAGGTAGTCTGGACTTCGCTAAAGACCAGTAGATCTCTACATTATTTCAAAATACATTTTATCTCAATGTTCTGGTGCTGTTTGGGCAATTTAAAGCATTGATTGGGGACTTATTTGTGAAGGAATGTAACTTGTTTTTCTGGGTGATTTGTGATGTTTTATTTGTGTTTCCCATGACTGTGTTGTTTTTTTCGTGTGTATATACACTGTGTATAGGTTGGGTATAATGTGTTTTATTTATGTTGTATATACAGGGTGCATGTGTTAAATAGACCTACAGTGAATTCCGAAAGTATTCAGACCCCTTGACTTTTTTCAATTTTTTTTACGTTACAGCCTTATTCTAAAATTGATTAAAATGTTTTACTCCTCATCATTCTACACACAATAACCCTTCACGACTGTAGGTCTCAATATGTAGGATCTTACACTACATCACCAACAGTATGTGGACACCCCTTTAAATTAGTGGATTCGGCTATTTCAGCCACACCCGTTGCTGACAGGTATATAACATCGAGCACACAGCCATACAATCTCCATAGACAAACATTGGCAGTAGAATGGCCTTATGAAGAGTTCAGTGACTTTCAAGAGGCACTGTCATAGGATGTCACCTTTTCAACAAGTCAGTTTGTCAAATTTCTGCCCTGCTAGAGCTGCCCCGGCCAACAGTAAGTGCTGTTATTATGAAATAGAAGCGTCTAGGAGCAACAACTGCTCAGCCGCGAAGTGGTAGGCCACACAAGCTCACAGGACCGGCGAGTGCTGTCCTCGGTTGCAACACTCAGTTCCAAACACACTACCAAGTTCCAAACTGCCTCTGGAAGCAACCTCAGCACAATAACTGTTCATCGGGAGCTTCGTGAAATTGATTTTCATGGTCCCGCAGCCGCACACAAGCCTAAGATCACCATACACAATGCCAAGCGTTGACTGGATTGGTGTAAATCTCACCGCCATTAGACTCTGGAGCAGTGGAAACGCGTTTTCTGGATAGATTAATCACCCTTCACCATCTGGCAGTCCGACGGACGCGGACGGACGAATCTGGGTTTGGCGGAGACTAAGAGAACGTTTCATGATCCAATGCATATGACCAACTGTAAAGTTTAGTGGAGGAGGAATAATGGTCTGGGGATTTGTTTCATGGTTTGGGCTAGGCCCCTTAGTTCCAGTGAAGGGAAATCTTAACACTACAGCATACAATGACATTCTAGATGATTCTTTGTTTCCAACTCTGTGGCAACAGTTTGGGGAAGGCACTTTCCTGTTTCAGCATGACAATGCCCCTATGCACAAAGTGAGGTCCATACAGAAATGGTTTGTCGAGATCAGGGTGGAAGAACTTGACTGGCCTGCACAGAGCCCCGACCTCAACCCCATCGAACACCTTTGGGATGAATTGGAACGCCGACTACAGGCCTAATCGCCCAACATCAGTGCCTGACCTCACTAATGCTCCTCTGGCTGAATGGATGCAAGTCCCCGCAGCAACGTTCTAACAATTAGTGGAAAGCCTTCCCAGAAGAGTGGAGGCTGTTATAGCTGCAAAGGGTGGACCAACTCCTGCAATGCAGGAAATGTAAAACGTATAGTGTATTTGAGGTTTTAAAAGGCTTCTGAAGTTTGTAATTTCCACTTTGAAATTTCCACTTGATTTTCCCTTACGAAAAATGTATCAACCCCTACGAAAATGTCCATTAATTACAGTCCACATAATAATTTACATTTTCCTGTTGCTGCAGGATTATTTTCCTTCTGTAGGAAACTGTCTCAAAGATCCTACATTTTTTCAGAAGTTTTGTATTTGAAAAAATATTTGTTATATTTAATATTTTTGATGCAGACTCCGTGTTGTCAAGCCCTACTGGATGATTTGGAATGTCTTTGTGACTGTGACTGATTCATTATCTCAAATTGGCGTGTGGGGGAGAGCACAGACCATCAAGCACACAAACCATCATAGATGACATAGGGAATGACAGATCTAGAACAAACATGCTAGTTAGGGTAGTGAAGCCCACACAATTGAATACATCATTTCAGAGAAGAAGAAAGAACAAGTTCAGCATGACTCAGACCTACCATCCTCCCCAACCTCCTACCTACTCTGCAACCCACCCCCCATCCAAACTTCTGTCTGTGGCCGACAGTGTCCTACTCAATCATGTCTTCCTTTGCTGTCACTTCCCCACGCTACATCCCACCATTGAAGCAGGCAAAACATGCTCCCCTGCTTTTGCACTCTCAAACAATATAACAAAACCCCCGAAAAAAATTCTCACCGTGAACATGTTGCAAAAGTACATCATTCATGATGTGCTGTATTATTGAGGAATTTAATATTTTTTTTGAGGGGGAAACTAAAATGGAGGCACTGTAATTGTGTTTAGCTCTTATCGTCATGGTCAGAGACAGAGGTGAGGCACAGCAAAGTGTCAACAGTGTTTAGAGTGGAGAAATGTACATGGGAAATCAGCAGGCTCACAAAAGCCGCTATTTGATGTAATTTGGGGATAAGGAGAAGTGGTGTTTTTCTGTCGTTTGAAAAATGACTCTGATTTAATGAAATTCTTCTCTCATTACTTTCCGCTATCTTGCTTTTATCAAGGTGCTCACAAATGTTTATGTTGCTCTTAGCAGCCGCACTCGCAAGCAAAAGTCGGCTTTATGTGTGCAGTAAAGAGTGAGCAAATAAAAAGGCTATTTATCTAATTCTATCATTGCTTTACTCATGGAACACACTGTTTGCCCCCTCAAGGCTTCTAAATTGCGAACTGGAGTGGATGAAAAGCGGTTGCCTTGTTGTGTTGTAGAGCTGTGACTGGTGTGGGGTTTAAAATTGTGTTGGTGCTGCAGGTTAATGTTTCCTGTGTGTTTATTTCACTTATTCAGATCATTCTTAATGTTTTATTGTCTGCCATGATTGCTATAAGCCTACACCAGGGGTTCTATAGGGTCAATTGTGTCATCAAATTGTGTGCCTTAATTATATACATTTAGGCTGGTCTTCCCCTGTGCTACTGTTCCGTTCGAATAACACTGTGGATACAAATGTAGATATTTTCTCAAATTGATCACCATACATAACATCACTACTGAGCATGTTCATAGGGAAAAAGTCGAAGGGGGATTTAATTAATGCAGACGGTCTTTTGTCCCATCTTTGCTTTGTTGCTGAATTGCTTTCTTTCTTAGCTAGTGTGTTTGCTCCAACAAGTGCTCCTGCATAGAGGATTAGCTAGTTTGTTTGCTCCAACAAGTGCTCCTGCATAGAGGATTAGCTAGTTTGTTTGCTCCAACAAGTGCTCCTGCATAGAGGATTAGCTAGGTTGTTTGCTCCAACAAATGCTCCTGCATAGAGGATTAGCTAGTTTGTTTGCTCCAACAAGTGCTCCTGCATAGAGGATTAGCTAGGTTGTTTGCTCCAACAAATGCTCCTGCATAGAGGATTAGCTAGTTTGTTTGCCCCAACAAGTGCTCCTGCATAGAGGATTAGCTAGTTTGTTTGCTCCAACAAGTGCTCCTGCATAGAGGATTAGCTAGTTTGTTTGCTCCAACAAGTGCTCCTGCATAGAGGATTAGCTAGTTTGTTTGCTCCAACAAGTGCTCCTGCATAGAGGATTAGCTAGTTTGTTTGCTCCAACAAGTGCTCCTGCATAGAGGATTAGCTAGTTTGTTTGCTCCAACAAGTGCTCCTGCATAGAGGATTAGCTAGTTTGTTTGCTCCAACACGTGCTCCTGCATAGAGGATTAGCTAGGTTGTTTGCTCCAACAAGTGCTCCTGCATAGAGGATTAGCTACATTGCAAAAAGTCAGCTCTCAAAAATAATTAAAAAAAACAAGAAAGGGGAAAATATTACTTTAAAAAAAAAAGATCTGCCAAATATTTCACTTGCCAAGATTTTTTAAAATATCTAGTCTCAAAGAACGTACTGATATCTTAAAAGTAGTGTGGCTAGACTAAAAACAAGTAATTTGTCTGGATACAAAGAAAATATTTAAAATACTTTTCTCAATATTGTAGAAAAACATGCTTAAATTTAGAAAATGCTAGTGCCATTGTCACGTTCTGACCTTTATTTCCTTTGTTTTGTCTTTATTTAGTATGGTCAGGGCGTGAGTTGGGGTGGGCAGTCTATGTTTGTTATTCTATGATTGGTTTCTGTTTCGGCCTAGTATGGTTCTCAATCAGAGGCAGGTGTTGTTAGTTGTCTCTGATTGAGAATCATACTTAGGTAGCCTGGGTTTTTGTGTTGTGGGTGTTTGTTTTCCGTGTGTGTGTTTGTTGCCACACGGTACTGTTTCAGTTTTGCTCGTTTCATGTTTATTATTTTGTAGTGTTCAGTTTGTCTTTTAATAAACGTTATGGACACTTACCACGCTGCGCATTGGTCCTCCGATCCTTCTCGCTCCTCCTCAGAGGAGGAATGCCATTACAGCCATCATCTTGAAATAAGGCTATATGTTGAGTAAACATATCTTAAAACCAGTACAGCTGCACTAAAAACAAGTACATTTGTCTGGATACAAAGAAAGATTATTTTCTCAATTTATAGGAAAATGTGCTTAAATGTAGAATCCAATGCTATTGCAATCATCTTGAAATAAGGCTATATTCCCTGGAATTTACAGAAAAATTGCATATTGTGCTTAAAATAAGTAATCCTGACTAAGGTAAATGTACTTGTACTACTACTAGAAATTAGATTGGCTTGCTTATAGAAAGAAAGAACGAATCTAATTTCTTTTCACTTCTTTATTGAGGACTCAGTATATCCAAAGGCTGATATGGGCAGAACAAAGGATGCAAAAACAACAACAAAGACCATTGGTGGTCAAGGTGAAAGGGAAAATGTAAGACCTATGGCAAGATAACAAATGTAGCAGTGCTTTAAACCTTCATATAATAAACAACAAACGCCCTGCCTATTTATTAAAGGTTATCAGATCGGCCGATACACACAGTTCTGTTATCAGGACCGGAAATGAAAGAATTGTATCGTGCAACCCCAGTCAGTAATGAACTTTTTCCACTCGGCCATAGCATTTTCACATGAAGAAGTCATGTCCTGGTCGTGGATGGCGTCCGAGAGGACTTCTGTCTGCAGCACAGAGAGGAGTGTCACAATGCACTTAGGATATGTGAGGTTTAAAGGCGTAATAACACGCCATGAGATACGTTATGCTGGCATAGATGTTCTCTTTTGGAAAGGTCACCACAGGCATGGTACCAAAAGCCAGTATGCATTTGGTTTCGCAGACAATCACGACAGGGCTGAAGAATGGTCTTGCCTGAATGAAGAAAGGTGTTGTGGTCTTCTGTAGACTGACACAAACACAAAGAGAAAATCACATATAACCACAAAAACAATTCACACTCTTTTTATGTTATGGTCAAGTAATATGAAAATTCTTATACATGCACACATTTCTTACCTCAAGGATGTGAAGTGTCATGACTGTCCTGATCAGGTCAGGTTACAGGAGACCACAACCCTACTGATTATCTCTCAACCCCAACAGAGGAGGAGAGATCTAGGGGTCTGAAGATGTGGGGGTTTTATGACCCCTCACGCCCCTGGTAAATCTTAGGCCACATACAACATCCCTTTGTCCCCTCACTATGGAGAACCAGCCTCAGAACATTAAACATTAAATAAAGGGACTTTGGAACAATGGTTTCCGTCAGGCACAATGGTGGTCATGACGATAGATGGAATATGAAAAAGTATGTCATTTTTGTTTTGTTATTAAAGGTTAATAGATGACGTTATTACGGAAACATTGTAACTGAAAGAGTTTTCCTAAGATATGCTTGGTAGGATATGCTTACATTGTACGTTGTGTGGAAAATGTCCAAATCAAAGGGAATGTTTTGGTAAAGATTAAATGTGAAGTTAGTTGTCTAAAATTGGATTTGAGTCAAATCTAGACCTCTTAACTTAGTACGCCCAGAGAATTGCCCTAAAGGCGGTTACGCCCACTTCTGACCCGAGGGTATAAGACATGTGACTGAAGAATTAACATAGCAGACTAAGTGACCCAAGCTGCAGCCGAGGTCTAAAAAGTCAACGAACCCAAAGCTCAACCCAAGGTTGAAGACAAAGAAATATGTTTCTACCCATGCTACTGATTTCCACTCGGCCATAGCCGTCATCTATTAACCTGCGTCTAAGTGGGTGAATTCAAGTCGGACCGCAAACCTCCACTCTCCATCGAATCGTGGTATCTACACTGTTTCATTCCTACTCTGTGAGCTCTGAGCTACAGGGCTTTCTGTCCTCAGAAGACCCCTCCCAGAGCAAGGGTGAGGAATCAGACCAAAAGAACACTGACATTGTGAGGACAACCAGACAGTTGCGCCGGAGAAGTGCGTCATTGAGAAGCCTAAACGACCCACGCGGAGCTTCCCATCTGAGACCTCCAGCACGTAATTACATCATTATATTCTGACCCATATGAGCGGCAGTTCGCTCTTATGGGTCAGGGTTAGGGTAGGGTTAAAATAAGCATAGCTGACAAATGCACCCAAATGTATATTTCTCTCGTGTACTTTCTCTTTTTCTCTCTCTTTTAAATCCCCATTTTGGGTAACACGTGCCATAGTGCGTTGGCCCGTTATACTAAGTTCTAATCAATATCCTAGAATGTGTTTTTGTGTATGTGTATCTTTTATCATCATTTTAGCTTTCTAGTAAATAAATACTCAACTAAGATTGGTGTGGTACGAACTCATTGGTGAGACCCGGGTCTGTGCAGATTCCCGGATTATGCGAAGTTCAGATTGAGACTGTAGAGGAAACGGATTAATTAGTGACTGTTGTAAAATCGATATTCTGATATTCTTTGAGTTAATTTGGGAAATAGAAACTCAATAAAACTCATTTTCCCATGTTGCCCCAGGTTAATGAGTTAATAATTGCTTGATTCAGTTAATCACGCCATTAGAAACCTTTAATCATTCAATGAGCAACAGTAGTCACATGAACTAATCCAACATCACGACAGAAGCATAGTCTCACTTGAATGTCCTAACTTCTTCGGTGGAGCCAAAGCTGATGGGACATATCTGGTAAAGCCTTCAGCATTGTGATTGAGTGCTTCACTTAAAAAAAAATGAAAATAGTCTCATTTGATTTACAGCAGCCAGTTATTTAAACAAACATTCTCCATTGTCAACAGAGCCAGTTATTACCTTTGTCCAGCAGCGGTGGCTCCATGACCTTTTTGAACACTCCATAAAACTGTGCCTTGTTGTAAAAGGTCCCCCAGCAGGTCTTCAGTTCAGGTACGAAGCGGGAGTTCATCCATAACCACACACACACACACACACACACACACACACACACACACACACACAGAGAGAGAGAGACAGAGAGAGTCTTACACTATCTACCTGGAGGCATAGAAAGCATTAGCCTGGTTACTACCAGACCGAATTCTCGCGAGCTCACTGTTTTACATTTGCCCGAAGTAGTTTACCCTCGTCCCCGCTATGGCTTTTCACGCTGCTCAGTTCCACATTGTATCTCATTTGAGATTTGGTCTGGTGTTAACCAGGCTAAGGAAGCATAGGCCTCCTTAAAAATAATACATGTGCTTGCATGATCCAGTTCTCTGAAGCAGGGATATGCTTGAAGTATCTTGGTAGGCCTGTCCTGCTCCTTAGCATTAGAGTCGATAAAGGCCCGTCGGCTTGGAATTCAAGGTCCAGGAGCTGGGAAACATCCTTCTGGTTGGGTCTGACCTTGGTTTTGTACATCTCCTGTAGAGTTTTATAATGTCTCGCCTGCTTCTGTAGGCTCTCAGTAGTTTCTGATGCCAGAAAACATAAACCCAACCAATTAACATTTAAAAATGTAGACTGAAATTAAGACCAATGTTTCCGCTGGGACTACCCCACCAAACCTCTCATTCCACAGGAAACACTGAAGACAAAATAGTAACTTTGTTTCTAGTTCCTCGTTTAGAGTAGTAGTAGAAGTTGCATTTATACGGAAACACTATCCACTATTTCAATTTGTGTACTTACCCCACAACTGTTCAACCTCTGGGGTGCCGCATCTAGATTGTGGGGATCTCGCCAAGATCAAAATTGAGAAGGTGTACTCGTCAGTCTCATCAGTGGACATCTCCTGGCTGCTCTTACAGCTAAGGCTTCGTGGCCTCTTTCTTGAAGGGGTCACTCCCTGCTTCTTTTTGGGGGTTGTCACATTCTGAATATTTCAAAAGCTCCTTCTTCACAGATTCCTAACAAACAACAACAAATTGTTTGTGTTATAAATCACATGAAACAAAATCAAACCCAGAAGTGAAACGATACAAGCAGACACATGTTGCCCTGATTGAAGAAACAAAAAGAACACCACACTGTAACAACAACCTAACAGCAAACACCAAAACAACTACATCTTCAGATACATGTGTTGTAATGATGGCTAGGAAATGCTTCTTTGATAACAGGAAACACTGCCTGCATGGCTAGATTAAATCTCTCCCAAATGTCAAAATCTAACATGACCTAATTTTCACCATGAGTAAGTCTCCAAATGGTTCTCCTTCTGAAGAAGTGCTCTGGCCCGGTAAAGAGATCATGTAAACCCTCCTTAAAGAGGCTGGGCAGCATGTCTGTGCTTATATTAGCAGCTGAAAAAAAACATTTAACCACATAGTTAAATAGTTAAGTAATTAGCAATTAATATATAGTTTATAGATGCAAAGTGTCAGATTGATATAGGTTATGAGACATTAGCATACTGTCTTCCCTTTCCAGTTAATGCAGGAATGATTTACCTAGCTTGTCACACCCTGATCAGTTTTACCTGTCCTCTTTATTGTCTCCACCACGTCCAGGTGTCCAGGTGCTTGTTTTCCCCAGTGTATTTTTCCCTGTGTTTCCTGTCAGTTCCTCTTGTATGTTTCCAAGTCAAACAGCGTTTTTCCCGTTCGACTGCTTTTTGCATTCTCCTTTTTCTAGTCCTCCCGGGTTTGACCCTTGCCTGTTTCTGGATTTTGCACCCGCCTGCCTGACCGTTCTGCCTGCCTTGACCACAAGCCTGTCTGCCACTCTATACCTCCTGGACTCTGATCTGGTTTTGACCTTTTTGCCTGTCCATGACCATTCTCTTGCCTACCCCTTTGGATTAATAAACCTTGTAAGACTCCAGCCATCTGCCTCCGGTGTCTGCATTTGGGTCTCGCCTCGTGCCGTGATAAAGCTAGCTAATGTTAGCTAACAAAATTAGAATACCAGTATATCTTTGACGTTAATTACTTTAAACCAAAATATAGTGCAAGCTAATGAAACTAACATTAACTCTAAATTGGCGGCCATATTGAAAATCTTAGTTATGTTAATCTTTGCTTGCCTAGCTTATATTGTAGACAATGACTGACATGTCGATAATTTAGCTTCGCCATTTTTGGCGCCCTTCCTATATATTTTCTATTGTCAATAGAAAGGGCGCCAAAGACAGTGAAGCTAAATAATCGACGGTGTCAGTCATTAGGGCACATTTACAACTTATTAACACTACTTCAGGCCATAAACACTATCAATCAAACCAAAGTTCAAGTGTTTTCAACAAATGGCATATCGTGCAGTTATTAACTGCTAACAGTCAACGTTGCCTCGTTAAAATTAGCATGCTAACTTGGTTTGCCAACTTTCCAATTCAAATGAATGTTAGCTAAAGTTATCTTGTTAAGGAGAAAGGTAGACGGGTATAAACAAATGAACATGACCTTTTAATACTGCGGTTGATATATGATCCATGCCCGGATATGTGTCATCCATTCCATCTTCATTCATGGTGTTGTTAGATGACTCAAAGATTTGGACCGTCTTTGACTTTTTATTTATAGGCCTCCCTTATGTAGCTAGATAATGTGATGACCGTACATCAGTTAAGCAATATCACACGAGAGGGAGTGCTGAATAACAGCACGACCTCGAGTGTGATATTGCTTTTATACAACAGTTCTACAAGCTCCATTTATTAGTTAACAGTAATAAGCGACAACAGATTATGATTTGTTTATTTATTCAATCATTTATTTGGCTCTGCCAACATACATATTTCCCCAACTGGACTGGGGCAGGACTGTTGCCAAGCACCACATAAACATTTTCCTGCACACTAGCTTGCTACTTTGTGTAGGTCTACACGTTACCGTCCTCTCCTGATGACCATTCATAATTTAACTCAAATGTTATTTGTGGAAATATGTTCATCTTTGCGCTGTGAAGGTTGTTACAATCTAAGATAGATAACGATCGTTAATGTAATTAACGGTTCTTGGAACACCTGTAAAGCGGAGTGATACATGTATAGTCAAAAGTGCGAGTGCTGTTATACTCTACTCCAATCAAATAACTTGGTTGTATTATAAATACTTGTGAACATAATTTTCAGTTTTTTCCACCCTTGTCATCGAAAGCAGTGGGAACGTTTTACTTGAGTTTGCTTTTCGTAACTTTCAAGATGCTTTGGCGGTTTATCGGCTGCGTATTTGTTACTTCTTCATTGAAACTGTTATTGAGCCATATCAATAGATTGCACAGTCGCAGCCCTGATTTTAGGTTGCTCTGTGGTATTGAAGGATGCACTGAGGAATATAGCGTGTGCAATTCCTTCTATCATCATGTAAAGAGAAGGCACCCGACCAGGTGAACAGCCATCGGAGGAAAGCCAAGTACCACCGGAACAAGTAAGTAGCTAGCTAGGATTTGATTTTGTTTTCTGGATTAAAAAAATAATAATTATGAACGGACGGTACACGGACCAAAGTCATACTGTCCATAGGCTATTTGATTATTTTAGCTATAATGACTCTTATGGCTAAAGCTGGGTTAATGTGAAAATAATCAATGATAAATAGGATATATGGTACACAGGACAACATTCAACCCGATTAGCTTCTAGCTAACTCCAGCATCACTGATCAGCAACTCCATACACCTGACTCAGATGAAGGGAAAAGGTGCATTGACCAACATGGAGCTGTCACAGGGCAACATAATGTACCATTAGTCAAAAGTCTAGAAAAGTTCTTATCACAACCAAGGATTTTGTCTATGGTTGAAAAGGGACCCCAGATTTGCAGGGAACGTTTTTTTCATGACATCCCTTATTTTCAGAGAATCCAAATGCATTGCAGATGCTTGTCCTGCTAAGGATATTGCCGTTTGTTTTGGAGAGTTTGGAAGTCAATGCATATATACAACTGATAATTGAGCTAACAGAGATTGTACAGATAGTATTTGCACCTGTTCTTTCCATTGCGACTGTGTCTAGGTTGAAGTTAATCATTGAAAATCATTTGAAGCATTGGAAGCAGCTTTTTCCATGTTACACCTAAACAGCATTATATGATTTGTTTGCCATCACAGATAAAGTCATTGGGTCCAATGGTTAGACATACAGTATGTGTAAGAGGTTTGAGTCTAAACATTGTTTCTTTAAACAATGGGCTTCCAAGCTCAATTTTAAAAATATTTGCAAGTCTTTGATCAATCAGAACCAAATAGATGAAAGGTCCCAAAATGTTGACAGTTCAATGCACCCAATGTTTTCAAATGAAAGGGAGATGGGACCTCTGTCAGAGGTTAAAGATCTACAATACTACAATTACATGGAAAATTGAGGGACTTCCTAGGTTTCAATGAAGTTAACCATGCTGTATCAGGCAAATTACTTGTAATTGTCACACCCTGACCATAGTTTACTTTGTATATTTCTATGTTTTGGTTGGTCAGGGTGTGAGCTGAGTGGGCATTCTATGTTTCATGTCTAGTTTGTCTATTTCTATGTCTGGCCTGATATGGTTCTCAATCAGAGGCAGGTGTTAGTCATTGTCTCTGATTGGGAACCATATTACGTAGCCTGGGTTTCACTGTGTGTTTGTGGGTGATTGTTCCTGTCTCTGTGTTTGCACCAGATTGGACTGTTTTGGTTTTCCACATTCTTTGTTTTTGTAGTGTTCATGTTTATTCCTTTTTGTTATTAAACATGAATCAGTATAATCACGCCGCATTTTGGTCCGCTTCTCCTTCACCACAAGAGAACCGTTACAGAATCACCCACCGCAACAGGACCAAGTGGCGTGGTAACAGGCAACAGCAGCAGCAGGAGCAGCGCAACAAGAATTTCTGGACTTGGGAGGAAATCCTCGACGGGAGAGGACCCTGGGCTAAACCAGGGGAGTGTAGCCGCCCCAAGGTGCAGCGAGAGAAGGACTGGACATGGGAGGACGAACTGGACGGTGAAGGACCCTGGGCTCAGCCTGGAGAATATCGCCGCCCCAAGGAAGAACTGGAGGCGGCGAAAGCGGAGAGGCGCTGGTATGAGGAGGCAGCACGGCGACGCGGATGGAAGCCTTAGAGTCAGCCCCAAAAATTTCTTGGGGGGGGGGCTCACAGGGAGTATGGCTATGCCAGGTAGGAGACATGCGCAAACTCCCTGTGCTTACCGGGGGCCTAGAGAGACCGGGCAGGCACCGTGTTATGCTGTGGTGCGCATGGTGTCTCCAGTGCGGGTGCATAGCCCGGTGCGGTATATTCCAGCTCCGCGTATCGGCCGGGCTAGATTGAGCGTCGAGCCAAATGCCATGAAGCCGGCTCTACGCATCTGGTCCCCAGTGCGTCTCCTTGGGCCGGCTTACATGGCACCAGCCTTGCGCTCGGTGTCTCCGGTTCGCCTGCATAGCCCAGTGCGGGCTATTCCACCTCGCCGCACTGGCAGGGCGACCGAGAGCATTCAACCGGGTAAGGTTGGGCAGGCTCGGTGCTCAAGAGCTCCATTGCGCCTGCACGGTCCGGTCTATCCAGTACCACCTCTACACCCCAGCCCTCCGGTAGCAGCTCCCCGCACCAGGCTTCCTGTGCGTGTTCTCGGTCCAGTACCACCAGTGCCAGCACCACGCATCAGGCCTACAGTGCGCCTCGCCTCTCCAGCGCTGCCAGAGCCTTCCTCCTCTCCTGCGCTGCCGGAGTCTCCCGCCTGTTTAGCGCTGCCAGAGCCTTCCGCCTCTACAGTGTTGCCGGAGTCTCCTGCCTGTTTAGCGCAGCCAGAGCTGTCAGTCTGCATGGAGCAGCCAGACCTGCCAGTCTGCATGGAGCAGCCAGAGCTGCCAGTCTGCATGGAGCAGCCAGAGCCGCCAGTCTGCATGGAGCAGCCAGTCTGCAAGGAGCTGCCAGTCTGCAAGGAGCTGCCAGTCTGCAAGGAGCTGCCAGTCTGCATGGAGCTGCCAGTCTGCATGGAGCTGCCAGAGCTGCCAGTCTGGATGGAGCTGCCAGTCTGCAAGGAGCTGCCAGTCTGCAAGGAGCAGCCAGAGCAGCCAGAGCTGCCAGTCTGCATGGAGCAGCCAGAGCTGCCAGTCTGCATGGAGCAGCCAGAGCCGCCAGTCTGCATGGAGCAGCCAGTCTGCAAGGAGCATGCAGTCTGCAAGGAGCTGCCAGTCTGCAAGGAGCTGCCAGTCTGCAAGGAGCTGCCAGTCTGCATGGAGCTGCCAGAGCCGCCAGTCAGCATGGAGCAGCCAGAGCCACCAGTCAGCATGGAGCAGCCAGAGCCGCCAGTCAGCATGGAGCAGTCAGAGCCGTCAGTCTGCCAGGATCCGCCAGTCAGCCAGACTCTTCCAGATCCGCCAGTCAGCCAGACTCTTCCAGCTCCGCCAGTCAGCCAGACTCTTCCAGATCCGCCAGACTCTTCCAGATCTGCCAGACTCTTCCAGATCCACCAGTCAGCCAGACTCTTCCAGATCTGCCAGTCAGCCAGGATCCGCCAGTCAGCCAGACTCTTCCAGGTCAGCCAGGATCTGCCAGTCAGCCAGACTCTTCCAGATCCGCCAGTCAGCCAGACTCTTCCAGATCCGCCAGTCTGCCAGACTCTTCCAGATCCGCCAGTCTGCCAGACCCTTCCAGATCCGCCAGTCTGCCAGACCCTTCCAGATCCGCCAGTCTGCCAGACCCTTCCAGATCCGCCAGTCTGCCAGACCCTTCCAGATCCGCCAGACCCTTCCAGATCCGCCAGTCTGCCAGACCCTTCCAGATCCGCCAGTCTGCCAGACTCTTCCAGATCCGCCAGTCAGCCAGACTCTTCCAGAACCACCAGTCAGCCAGGATCTGCCAGAGCCTTCCTCCTCTCCTGTGCTGTCGGAGTCTGAAGAGCCCCTTTGTCCCGAGCTGCCCCCTCTGTCCCGAGCTGCCCCTCTGTCCCGAGCTGCCCCTCTGTCCCGAGCTGCCCCTCTGTCCCGAGCTGTTGTTAAGTAGGGTTGCCGTGGCTAGGAGGTCACGGAAGCGGACAAGGTGGAGGAAGACTACGGTGAAGTGGGGGCCACGTCCAGCACCAGAGCCGCCACCGCGGACAGATGCCCACCCAGACCCTCCCCTATAGGTTCAGGTTTTGCGGCCGGAGTCCGCACCTTGGGGGGGGGTACTGTCACACCCTGACCATAGTTTACTTTGTATATTTCTATGTTTTGGTTGGTCAGGGTGTGAGCTGAGTGGGAATTCTGTTTCATGTCTAGTTTGTCTATTTCTATGTCTGGCCTGATATGGTTCTCAATCAGAAGCAGGTGTTAGTCATTGTCTCTGATTGGGAACCATATTTAGGTAGCCTGGGTTTCACTGTGTGTTTGTGGGTGATTGTTCCTGTCTCTCTGTTTGCACCAGATAGGACTGTTTTGGTTTTCCACATTCTTTGTTTTTGTAGTGTTCATGTTTATTCCTTTTTGTTATTAAACATGAATCAGTATAATCACGCCGCATTTTGGTCCGCTTCTCCTTCACAACAGGAAGACCGTTACAGTAATAAATGCATAACTCAGAAGTCCATGATCTTTGCCAAAGTACTGAATGGTAATATGGCAGAATTTGCACTGGTCAAAAACACATTTCTTGTTGATTCTAGGCTTTATTGTTTAGAATATCAACCATTTCAAACTATACACTTTGATAGAAACGTCATGGCTTATCAAGTTGAGGTCCCACACCTTGCACAGGCCACTGAGTTAGTGGATGCTGAAAAGCTGGTAGATTTGAACTCCTATTACACAATTAGCAACAAGAGCCAAACTTATGAACATGTCAAATACCATCTTGGGGATGTAAGTGTACAACAATTCAAATGACTCATAGTGTGTTCCCCAGATATGAAAAGTGTATTGTTTTTGTTCTGTACTGTATTTTGTCTACATGATTGCTGTGCTGTGTGTAAGATTGACAATAAAACAGTGAATTCCATTTGGTCATTCTCTGTTCTTAATATGTGAAGAGATGAAAAGGATAAGGATAATTCTAACTTTGACAAAGCAGGTTTGTACTTGTCAGTGTTGATCAAACAGCTTTATAATTCTGGTAATTCTAGTTTCAAGCATTAAGTTACTCAGAACCAGAAATACAATCTCAGTAACAAGTTAAATTATCTTATTAAGATAATTAAGGGCAAAAAAGCTTGAAACAAGTGAAATGCTCTAACAAAAAACTGCCTGAATATCTTGTCTGACAATAAACAAGAATATATCGCCTTGATTTAAGATATTTAATCTTACTTAGATTTCAATTTTTGCAGTGTAGTTTGTTTGTAGTTCTCTTGCATAGACGATTGGCTAGTTTTATTGTCTCATCCACAACATCTCCAACCTTTACATATACATTTAATATTAAACACACACATGGATGTTCACGACCATGCTCACATGCACACACAGACACTCTGTTTCTGTCTCTCTCTCTCCTTTACTGTAAAATGTATCTAATTGGAATGCAACCTGAAAAAACGTGTGGTTTGAGATGAATCAGACATGGTTTTTGGACAAGTGTGACATTTCACAATAATTTTTCACAAGAAAGAATCACGTGAGTCAGACACATGGTATTCAGACACGTGTACATTTCACGTGCATTTTTCATATGTACATTTTTCACGACTCAGGCACATCGTTTCCCAACAATTCACATGTGATATTATAAGTTACACAGGTGTGCTTTTGTAACAGCCAGAATCAGAAGTTAGAAAAGTTTGATTTTCAGATGTGAATGTTTCATACATGTCAAATCAAATGTTATTTGTCACATGGGCCGAATACAACAGGTATAGATAGACCTTACAGTGAAATGCTTACTTACAAGCCCTAACCAACAATGCAGTTTTTAAAAATGTATCAAAAAATTATAATAAATAAATAACAAATAATGAAATAGCAGCAGTAAAATAACAATAGCGAGTGTTACGGATACAGTTATCCTGTGTGTGTGTGTATCCTGTGTGTGTTTCTTTTCTCTCCTTCTCCCCTCACAGGTGAAAATCATCACTCCCCAATCAGTCAACAATCAATCATCAATCAGAAGACACACCTCCTCCTATTTCCTACCCTATCACAGTTCCTTCCCCATGGTTTAAAACCCCATCATTTGTTTGCTCTAGAGCTCAATCTCTCTGTAAATGCCATGTATGTAGATCTCTGTGTTTCACTCTCGCTTTGTGTCTTTACCTCTCTTTTGTTTGAGCACCTCCATAGCACTTTCATCACCTGTGAGTATTGTTTTTGGTTATGGTGTTTGTTTGTTGCTGGTGGGAAAAGGGGGAAACCAAGACAAGTCGCCCATGGGCATACACTACCCGTAGGTGAACTTTGTTAAATACACTAGTTAGAACTGAGCGGACCACCCACTGTATTTTTGGTTAGTTAGTTAGCTGTTGTTAAAGTAGGCTAGTCTAGCTTAGGGGTGTTTTTGTATATTTATTGTTTCTTTCCTTGGGTCCAGCTCAGCCCCTTTTCCTGCTCCCCCCCCCCCATTACCGTGTGTTTATAAATAAACCTGGAGTTTGACGGTAGATTTCTGTTGTCGTGGTTATTTCGTTCACACTTTTACTTTGTCACAATAATAATTTGCATGAGTTATGTTACGGGTCTCATTACCATCCCCCCTAGACTGTCGGGCCAAAAGGGATTTGTAACAGCGAGCTATATAGAGGGGGTCCCGCTACAGAATCAATGTGCGGGGGCATCGGTTAGTCAAGGTAATTGAGGTAATATGTACATGTAGGTAGAGTTATTAAAGTGACTATGCATAGATAATAACAAAGAGGAGCAGCAGTGTAAAAGTCTGGGTTGATTAGATATTCAGGAGTCTTATAGCTTGGGGGTAGAAACTGCTAATTTGATTTTCACCTGTGAACTTACAATTTCACATGTGGAGTTCTTACATGTGAAACTGCAAATTTAGATTTTCACTTACAGTATGATTGTTTTTCACATGGGAACTTGCAATTCCACATGTGAATGAGTGATTTTCATATGATTTTTTTTTTTTAAATGGCTAACTACAAATTTGATGTGTTACATAGGCATTACATAGGGAAAAGAAAGCCCAAGTAGCCTTCAGAGGCCTACAGTCAGAGTTCAGGGAATGGAGGGGTCATTTTGGGTCGTAGAGTTTATATAATTATTGTAAATCCCATTGACTTAAATATTTAGTGGTCTCTTGAGCCCCCTCCCCCTCAAAAGCATAACGGTAAGCAAACACATTTAGAGTATACCCAGATGCACATTGGTAAGAGAGCACGGTCGGTCTCCTTTCCCCGACCAGAAGCGTCTGAATGTACCGTTGCCAGTTATTGATTTTTTTTTAAAGCGGCCAAGCACTGCTATTTTGGTCTGAGAAGAGTTGTCAATACAAATCTTATTGCTGCATTGACAAAGCAAAATAATTTCATTCAATCTACGGGAAAGAAGGGAGAGCAATCTGCTCTGGCCCGAGTGTGGACAGAGCAGTGTGTTTTCACTCAGACTGACCATTATCTGACTGGTTGTGTTAGAGGGGATTCTGCAATCTTGGCAAGATAAATGATTAGTGAGGATGTAAATTATCCAATAAATACCATTCAAAACCAACAAATGTTCTATATCAGAAGTGACAATAACACAAATATGATTAAAACACCCATTATTGGTGCCTCATTTTTGGTATTAGAGATCACATGTGAATATTAATAGGATTTGAAGCCAAGCTTATATTTCCAGTGGCTTTAGGGTGCTATTTTTATGCTCCAGTTGATATCAATGAAATAAATCAGTCATTATACAACTGCTGCCTCCTTTGGATGCCTGACCTGGATCGCATAACCATTGGTGTTGAACTGATAAATACCAAAGTGCTTTCAGCATTTGAGGAAATCACAATCATTTCAGGAGTTTTGTTTCATTTCCTCTGAGGCAGTTTAGGAAACAGATTTGGTCTCCTTTAACACACAACCTAGTTGTCAGGCTTAACATTTCTAAAACCCACAGATACAACTGTCTGCAAGGACACTCCAAGGACACTGTAAATTACTACATATAACTGCCATAGTTTAAACAGTGAATAAACAATGAATAAACTAAGTTAGAGTAATAGCGGTCCTTCGATGAATTGAAGGTTTTGCAAGTAAATCCAAAGTATCAATGTCAACCGAATCATGTCACTGGTAAGCCATGTTTGTGACATGGGACAATATAAATGGTTTGATAGAGCTAACAATTATTAATGAAAAACACGTTTATGATGGGAACTGGGAACTGTGTTGATTTGAAAGACAATGTGAATAGCAATTCCAGGAATGAGAGTGTGCTCGAAACTCATATTGACTGATCATTTTTTCAAGGCTAGTATTTTATTCTCATTAGCGTCTTTCCATTCAATTTCCCTAAAAGAACGTTAATGCAAAAAGTGTCCAGCTGTGATGGCTCGATAGCTGTGTCAGAATTGTAGTCAATTTGAGAAACACATTTTTTCCAGAGATTTGAGTCTCTACTGCTACTATTGGTTTAATGAAACAAACAACATCCATTTCCCTTCCCTTCCCTCCCCTCAAACCCCAAGCTATTCACACTTTCAACACCCCTCCCCTCCATCTGATCCCCCCTCTTTGCAGCTTTACTGCTAGTACCTATGGAATGTCCTACCTTGGTAGCTCTGAGCCAATTAAAACCTAGCTGGACAGGGGAGAGCACAGTAGTGTTAGGGAACAATATAGGATCAGCTACTCAGTCATAGTCAGCAAGCTACTCAGTCATAGTCAGCAAGCTACTCAGTCATAGTCAGCAAGCTACTCAGTCATAGTCAGCAAGCTACTCAGCTGCAGTCAGCCTGCGATTCTGCTAGGTACTGTATTGGCTTGTATGTCAGCCCTGCTCCAAACTCTCCACAACACCCAGTCATTAGCCACACACTGAGTAGGATGAACTCCTTGTTTACAATCCTCTCAATAGTAATGAGTTACCTGATTTACACACAACTCGGGACTCCTTTATAATTGACACATACTGGTATATATATATATATATATGGAATGTGTTACTTGATCAGAGATAATGTTAATGTAAGTACTACTTGGTAGGCAGGACAAACCCGTTTTTGTATATTTCTGGTATATCATCATAATAAATCAATCGCAGCATGTTTTTACCTGATTAAGTACAATACTATTGGAAATTAATGTTGAAAGTTCCATTTATATTCCTAAAACTCCTGTTGAACATGATGCTGTCACTGCTTCCTGTTGACAAGACATTTTGATAAATAGCCCAATGTAAGACAAAGTTTAACTTGTCCAAATCAATAACCAATAAGCAGAAACAGTTTGTGATATATTGAAAACCTAAACATGACATGTACTATCTACACATACAAATGCAACAATAGTAATCATATTACGTAAAAAATAGTTTATGTGTACCTTATAAACTGCACATGCATAAAAACCCTGTTTTGACCAGTGGTGTGAAGTGCTAAAATAAAAATACTGTAAAGTACTACTTAGGTAGTTTTTTTTTTTACATTACTAAAGAAAATATGCAACTTTTTACTTAAATTTTCCCTGACACCCAAAAGACTCATTACATTTAGAATATTCAACCAGGACAGAATTAGGGCACCTATCAATATAACACTTTGTCATCCCTACTGCCTCTGGTGGACTCGCGAAACACAAATACTGTGTTTGTAAATGATGTCTGAGCGTTGGAGTGTGCCCGTCTGTCCGTAATAAAAAAATAATTGGAAAATCGTGCTGTCTGGTTTGCTTAATATAAGGAATTTGATGTATAGCATTTACTATTACTTTGTTCTTTTACTCAAGTATGGTGACTGAGTACTTTTTCTACCACTGTACTTAAGTACATTTAAAACAAGATACTTTTACTAAAGTAGTGTTTTACTGGGCAACTTTCACATTTACTTGAGTCATTTTCTGTTAAGGTATCTTTACTTTTACTCAAGTATGATATTTGAGTACTTTTTCCACCATGAGTTTTGACAAGTGGCAATAAATCATTGATATTGATTAGGGGAGAAATCAGGTGGTACGAGCTGTTGAAGCTAATGCAAAAAAAAATTGCATGGGAACTGGAGATATTTTTTTCATAACTGGTTAGAGAACAACCTGTATAAGACAGTGAGCTACATTTTGGAGTGATGCATGTTGATTTGGGGGTCACCAAAACGGAAAGATAAACGCAACACTCATCTTCCCGGTTACGACCTGCCCTGAACCTGAGCCTGCCTGCCATTCTGTCCCTTGTTGACACTGCCTTGGATTACGAGCCACAAACGTGCTCCTTATTCCAGGGCCTGGTTGCATAAAACATCTTAAGTGTTCCCCTTTACCTCAATGAATAATGTTCCCATACCTAAGGGAATTGTTTAAGGGTGTTGCATAGAGCCACTCAAACACTTCCTTAGGTAAGGGCATAATTTAAAGTGGAACTGACAGCGTATTAGCAACATGAAATATGGTTAAACTCATGTACACTTTTTTAGTTTTTTGACATTTTCTGACAAGTGAGCTCATAGATATGGTCATTTTCACGTTTTCATAAATTCATAGAATTACATACATCCTAGTTAGGCTACTAAGGCATTTGAGAAAATTCTATAGCAATATAGAATGGGAAAACGGACGTGCGTTTTGACAAATAATATTTACACTGAAGATAATAAAACCAAATAAAAACATGTCTGGTCAAGGACCGGTGTCTACGCAGACCGGTGCGCCATATGCAAATAAGCCATTTGCCTTCCACCATTCACTTTGATTTGGACTGTGTGTTTACAGGCAGTACAAACTGTGCAACTTTAGATCATTAGAAAGCATTCACCAAAAGCCACAAAATACACCTGAGTGGATTTCTGCAAATATGTCAATACCACGGGAGTCGTCTTACATTTGGGAACTTTACAGTCCTATTGATCAAACAACCATGAAAGGGTTTGATATCTCCCTCAGTCGCCTATACACATCAACAAGATCAACTAATGCTAGCCAGAGTGAGATGAGCTAAAAATCTAATGAGGGAAAACTAGATAAACCCTCAAAATTGCACTGATAAATGATGGTGAATAGCCTGTTCGTCCTTCTGTAGTTTGCCTGCCAATGCATGCTTTTTCTAACCCATGTTTTGACAACTGAATGGGAACTTGCCTGCTTGCCAAATACATTTGAGTGACAACTAAGAGATACATATGCTAACTGGATAACGGTCGTTCAATTCAGCATAGCTAGCTAGCTAACCAAGCGATTCACATTTCTGGCTAGCTAACCAAATGACACCTGCATCTCTAGCCACTGAAAAAACATATGAGGGGAAAAAGTCAGTCGCCCAATGACATGAGTGGCCTACATGTTTCTCCTTTGCATGGTGTTTTGAAAAAAGGTTTAGGTTTTCGGTTATTAATTTCAGGCTTTAATTTCAAAGCTAGACTCCAACATTTTAGTAGCCTAACTAGGATGTGTCTGGTACACTTTCCCTCCGCTGCACGCTATGAGCAGGACACACGAAAGTTGAATTCACCAATGCTAGCGCATCAGGCTGTAAATTCATAAGAAGATGACTCAACTGTTGACTCAATTACACTCACTTGTATGTCTTAATTGGCTCACGGACATTGTGTTTGACACATGTGCACTAGCCTATTAGCCACGTTATGCCAGACGTGATCAAATCAGATCAAAGTTTATTTATCACGTGTGCCAAATACAACAGGTGTTGGTAGACCTTAGAGTGAAATGCTTAATTACAAGCCCTAACCAACAGTGCATTTTTAAGTAAAAAAAGTTTTTTAGGTAAACAATAGATATGTAAAGTCATACAAAAGAAAACAGTAAAACTACAGTGAAAATAACAGTAGCTAGGCTATATACAGGTGGTACCGGTACAGAGTCAATGTGCAGGGGCACTGGTTAGTCAGGCTAATTGAGGTCATATGTACATGTAGGTATAGTTAAAGTGACTATGCATAGAAGATAAACAGAGAGTAGCAGCAGTGTAAAAGAGGGGGTTGGTGGGTGGTGGGTGGCGGGACACAATGCAAATAGTCCAGGTAGCCAATGTGCGGGAGCACCGGTTAGTCGGGCTAATTGAGGCAATATGTACCTGAATGTATAGTTAAAGTGACTATGCATAGATGATAAACAGAGAGTAGCAGCAGCGTAAAAGAGGGGTTGGCAGGACACAATGCAAATAGTCCGTGTAGTCATTTGATTACCTGTTCAGGAGTCTTATGGCTTGGGGGTAAAAGTTGTTGAGACTCCTTTTGGTCCTAGACTTTGCGCTCCAGTACTGCTTGCCATGCAGTAGCAGAGAGAACAGTCTGTGGCTGGGGTCTTTGACAATTTTTAGGGCCTTCCTCTGACACTGCCTGGTGTAGAGGTCCTGGATGGCAGGCAGCTTAGTCCCAGTGATGTACTGGGCCGTATGCACTACCCTCTGTAGTGCCTTGCGGTTGGAGGCCGAGCAGTTGCCATACCAGGCAGTGATACAACCAGTCAGGATGCTCTTAATGTTGCAGCTGTAGAACCTTTTGAGGATCTGAGGACCCATGCCAAATCTTTTCAGTCTCCTGATGGGGAATAGGTTTTGTACGACTGTCTTGGTGTGTTTGGACCATTCTAGTTTGTTGGTGATGTGGACACCACCAAAGAACTTGAAGCTCTCAACCTGCTCCACTACAGCCCCGTCAATGAGAATGGGGGTGTGCTCGGTCCTCCTTTTCCTGTAGTCCACAATAATCTCCTTTGTCTTGATTACGTTGAGTGATAGGTTGTTTTTCTGGCACCACCCGGCCAGGTCTCTGACCTCCTCCCTATTGGCTGTCTCGTCGTTGTCGGTGATCAGGCCTATCACTGTTGTGTCATGTGCAAACTTAATGATGGTGTTGGAGTCAGGGATCATTGCCCTTGCTAGCTTGATTGTATTGACATTCCAAGCCTTAGTTGCAGCCATCTGTTTTTGTTCAAAATATTGATTCATTGAAATTGAAACAGTGCATTCTGAATGGGTGGAGGCAGAAAAAAAATGTACCAGGCCAGCTATGATTTACAACTGATAGCAATATTTTTGGGACTACCAAGAAATGTATGGGGAATTATATTAATCATGCATTGAACTGCATCCACCTATTCTGCAAACAATGCCTTACTATATGTCATTGAATGTTGAGTAAAATATCACCTGTTTAAAAAAAAACACTTATTAAATAGTTTTTGTAGAATAAACTAGGAATTTTATATTTCTGACTGATATTGTGATTGTCTGTTTCACATCTGCCAAGTAGTTAAAACGCTGTCAGTTCCACTTTATGGTCGTTGGAAGGCATGTATGGCAGAAAGAGTCTCTGGTTAACATGGAGAGGACCTGATTCACTGAGTGAATATCTAGTCAAAGAGATCTCATTTATTTTGGTAGATGGAGATGGCAGATGAAAGCAACATTCACCTCCACAAATGCTGTTTACATTGAAATCCATACTGAATGAAGCCGTTAAGGGACCTCATGGGCACCCTTAACTGTTTCACTTAATTTAAGGGGGAAATTCTCCTTAAAAGGTTTAGTGCAACTGATTTAAAATTAAGGAAAAGGGAAAGATTATCTTAAGGTGTTTTATGCAACTGGGCCCATTACTTTGGCGACTTCTATCTTGATTTTGACTTCAGCACATTGTTATCGCCACAGAAATATAAGTCAGGAGCCAAAGTATACGCCCCTTCATCGGTGATTGGTCAGCACTAGGGATTCTTCAGTCTTTGTTGTCATTCAACTATAGACAAATTATTATCGTACACATGTTTTCATTGAGAAATACTGCATCAAACATCTTAGTTAGATGTAGAATTGCGTGACTAAGATCTCCTCGGCAAAAAAATGTCAAAATGAATGACTGTTCCTAATTGAAGCATGCTGACGCCTTAATTGATTGACTGGCAGCCATTTTGAGTGTACTCATGCCTAGGTTGAATAGTTATCAACGGCGCCATGAATTTGTTATTTTTTAACGCTGCCTCATGGAATCATTACATTGTCTTAACCTGTAATTTTTCAACCTAGACCCATGACAGGAAGTAAATGCTGTAACGATTCTCCTCTTCTTCTGACGAGGAGTAAGAGAGATCGGACCAATGTGCAGCGTGGTAAGTGTCCATTTCAGTTTATTAAACTGAACACTAAAGAACACAAAATAACAACGTGAATGATACAAACGAAAACCGAAACAGTCCTGAAATGTGAAACAAACATTACAACAAGAAACAATCACCCACAACTCAAAAGTGAAACCAGGCTACCTAAGTATGGTTCTCAATCAGCTGCCTCTGATTGGAACCATACCAGGCCAGACACAGAAAACCCAACACATAGTAAAAGGAACATAGACAGCCCACCCAACTCACACCCTGACCATACTAAAACAAAGACATAACAAAATAACTAATGTCAGAACGTGACAAATGCAGTAAGTGTACCCTTCAATCTGTGCTGTGATTTATCGAGTCAACTCAACTAATGTTACAAAAAACAAGGTGTTCATGATATTCAACTTGTCAGTTGGAGCTGGAGTTGGACCCTGAAAGTGACGAACTTCCAAAGGTGTGTAGAATACTTTGTTCTTCAAAATAAAAGGCATACACAATGCATCTTAATTTGCTATATTATTGTTGCACTGTTTTCAATAGGTCACCAGAAGATGCAGGACCAGAACAGCCTGTTTGCAGGGTGGAGAATCCTGGCCTCTATACCTTGTCTTCTGTCTATTCATTGCAGAATGGAATGATTATCTGCAGGGCAGACTATAGTATACTTAGTATTACTTGCTGTGTTAGGCCTCTGAGATGCAATGACCAATGGTATAATCTTCAGTACCATCACAAAGTCTAATTAATAATTTTGCAAAGTACACTTTGTGATGATACTGGAGATGATAACTTATAAAAAAAATTCTAATGAGTAAACAGTCTTGAATTCTGTTGTTGAAAGTAAATAAAGAAACCAGACTGCAATGAAAGGTTGTTGTCATTCTTCATAAATTCTCGTCAGTTATTTACATAACTAAATTGCATTGCATCTGTTTATTGTGTTTTCTTTATTGCGAGAGCGGTACGTGGGTAAAATCACTGGGGAAGCCAAGCCAGAAAATAAAAGCCATATTACAATGTGTTGTGATAATTGTGTTTTTTGCCTTATAACCTGTTAGTTCATATGCCTTGCGACCGTGATATATAGGCCTAAGGCAGAGACAATAAGAAGACACAGTGGTAGAATAAATTCAACCACACCTTTGTTTTATCACAAAACCGGAGAGCAACATCTGTCCAGCGAAGTCCACAAAGCACTTTGCATGTTAACAAACAGTTCATCTGAATCCATGCTTCAAGATTGTTTTGATCTCAATCAGCATGAAAAAGAAGGGTCAACACTGCAAATATTGACTCTTTGCATCAACTTTATATAATTGTCAATAAAAGCCTTTGACACTTATGAAATGCTTGTAATTATAATTCAGTATGCCATGGTAACATCTGACAAAAACATCTAAAGACACTGAAGCAGCAAACTTTGTGGAAATTAATATTTGTGTCATTCTCAAAACTTTTGGCCACGACTGTTTAGGGGATGTTGTTCCTCCTGCGATGACTAAAACCTATCCAAACCCAAAAATTAGATAGATGGCAGCATTCACGCAAAATTGAAAGTGGGAACCACCACATTTAACCAGTGCAAGGTGACTGGGAATATGGTTAAGTACAAACAGTCCATTTATACCCTTCGTAAGACAATCAAACAAACAAACCGTCAGTACAGAGACAAAGTGGAGTCACAATTCAATGGCTTGGACACTAGATGTATGTGGCAGGCACTCCAGACAATCACAGGAAAACCAGCCATGTCTTGCTTCCGGACAAGCTAAACACATTCTTTGCCCGCTCTCGTGGACTGTGAGCTCTCGTTCTCTGTGGCCTATGAGTAAGACATTGAAGCGTGTTAACCCTCACAAGGCTGCCGGCCCAGTCGACATCCCTCGCTGCGTCCTCAGAGCATGTGAAGACCAGCTGGCTGGAGTGTTTAAGGACATATTCAATCTCTCTTTATCCAAGTCTTTTGTCCCCACTTGCTTCAAGATGTCCACCATTGTTCCTGTACCCAAGAAAGCAAAGGTAACTGAACTAAATTACTAATGCACCAAAGCACTCATTTATGTCATCATGAAGTGCTTTGAGAGGCTAGACGACACAACCATGGTAGGCCTGATTACCAACAATGATCAGACAGCCTACTGGGAGGAGGTGCCAGGAACATAAGCTCTCCCTCAATGTCAACAAAATGAAGGAGCTGATTGTGGACTTCAGGAGACAGCAGAGGAAGCATGACACCATCCACATCGACGGGGCCGCAGTGCAGAAGTTTAAAAGCTTAAAGTTCCTTGACGTACACATCACTGACCATCTGAAATAGTTCACCCACACAAATGCTGATGCTCCAGATAAATCACAATCATTGTTACCAGCAAGCACAACATCACACCTCTTCCATGCTTGACGGTGGGAACCACAAATGCGGAGATCATTTGTTCACCTACTCTGCGTCTCACAAAGACGATGCGGTTGGAACCAAAAATCTCAAATTTGGACTCCAGACCAAATTATATATTTCCACCGGTCCAATGTCCATTGCTTGTGTTTCTTGGCCCAAGCAAGTCTCTCATTTTATTGGTGGCCTTTATTAGTGTTTTGTTGCAGAAATTTGAACATGAAGGCCTGATTCACACAGTCTCCTCTTAACTGTTGATGTCGAGATGTGTCTGTTACTTGAACTCTGGGAAGCATTTATTTGGGCTGCAATCTGAGGTGCAGTTAATTCTAATGAACTTATCCTCTGCAGCAGAGGTAACTCTGGGTGTTCCTTTCCTGTGGTGGTCCTCATGAGAGCCAGTTTCATCATAGCGCTTGATGGTTTTTGCGACTGCATTCGAAGACACTTTCAAAGTTATTGAAATGTTCTGTATTGATTGATCTTCATGTCATAAAGTAATGATGGACAGTCATTTATCTTTGCCTATTTGAACTGTTCTTGCCATATTATGGACTTGGTCTTTTACCAAATAGGTCTATCTTCTGTATACCACCCCTACCTTGTCACAACACAACTGATTAGCCCAAGCACATTAAGGAAAGAAAGTGCACAAACTAACTTTAAACAAGGCACACCTGTTAATTGAAATGCATTCCAGGTGACTACCTCATGAAGCTGGTTGAGAGAATGCCAAGAGTGTGCAAAGCTGTCAAGGCAAAGGGTGGCTACTTTGAAGAATCTAAAACTTTTTTGATTACTACATGATGATTACTACATGATGTGTTATTTCATAGTTTTTTTTATCCTTCACTATTATTCTACAATGTAGAAAGTAGTAAAAACAAAGAAAAACCCTTGAATGAGTAGGTGTGTCTAACTTTTGACTGGAATTGTATATATATACGAAAGCTCCACAAACGATTATGTTAGGTCACCACCAACTCACAGAAAAACACAGCCATTTTTCTAGCCAGAGGAGTCAAAAAAGCACAAATAGAGATAAAATTAATCACTAACTTTTGATGATCTTTATCAGATGACACTCATAGGACTTCATGTTACACAATACATGTATGTTTTGTTCGGTAAAGTTCTTATTTATATCCAAAAATCTCATTTTACATTGGCGTGTTACGTTCAGTAGTTCCAAAACATGCAGTGATATTGCAGAGAGACACCTGAATTCAGAGAATACTCATAAATGTTGATGAAAATTCAAGTGTTCGACATGGAAATATAGACTTCTCCTTAATGCAACCGCTTTACAGAAAAAGCATAATCTGAGAACAGCGCTCAGAGCCCAAACCAGCCAGAGAAATATCCGTCATGTTGGGTAGTTAACATTATTCATAAATAGCATTATAAATATTCACTTACCCAGGAATTGCAGTTCCACAATAAATGCTTGTTCTGTTCATTTATGTCCAATAGCTTCTTTTGTTAGGGCGTTTGATAAAAAAATCCAAAAGCGCAATCTGGTCCAGTCGCACAAAATGTTCAAAAACTTGTCAAACTAAGTATAGAATCAATGTTATCATAAAAGTTCAATAATGTTCCAACCGGAGGATTCCATTGTCTGTAGAAAAGCAATGGAACGAGTACTACCTCTCATGTGAAAGTGCGTGACTGAGAACGAGGCTGCAGGCAGACCCCTTAGTCAAACAGCTCCCATCTGGCCCCCCTTCACATGAGAAGCCTGAAACAAAGTTCTAAAGACAGTTGACATCTAGTGGAAGCATTAGGAAGTGCAAACTAACCCATAGCCCACTGTGTATTTGATAGGGGTGAGTTCAAAAACTGCAAACCTCAGATTTCCCACTTCCTGTTTGGATTTTTTTCTCAGGTTTTTGCATGCCATATGCATCATTCAAACAGTTTTAGAAACTTCAGAGTGTTTTCTATCCAATACTAATAATAATGTGCATATATTAGCATCTGGGACTGAGTAGGAGACAGTTTACTTTGGGCACGCTATTCATCCAAAAGTGAAAATGCTGCCCCCTATCCCAAAGAAGTTTTAAACAGGTCAAGGCAGACAGGGGTCAATTATCCAGAGAGGGTGTAAGGCACCGGAACAGCAGGTGGGCTCAGGGTCAGGTCAGGCAGAGGTCAGTAATCCAAAGTAGTTGGGCAAAGGTACATGACGACAGGCAGGCAGGCTCAGGGTCAGGGCAGGCAGAACGGTCAGAACAGGGAAACTAGAAAACAGGAGTAAGGAATGGGCGAGAGCAGGGAAACAAAAGGCTGGTAGGTTCTACGAACAAAATAAACTGGCAACAGATAAACAGAGAACACAGGTGTAAATACACAGGTGATAATGGGGAAGATGGGCGACACCTGGAAGGGGGTGGAGACAAGCACAAAGACAGGTGAAACAGATCAGCGAGTGACAATATGTAGTGAACAAAAATATAAATGCAAAGTGTAAATATAAAAGTGTAAAATATAAATGTAAAGTGTTGGTCCCATGTTTCATGAGCTGAAATTAAAGATCACCGAAGCTTATTTATCTTAAATTGTGTGCAGAAATTTTCTGACATCCCAGTTGGTGAGCATTTATCTTTTTCCAAAAAATCCACAGGTATGGCATATCAAGAAGCTGATTAACTTCTTGTGTATGGGGCAGGATTTTTGTTTTTTACTAAACAACGTACCCATTTGAAACGGCCTATTTCTCAGGCCCAGAAACTAGAATATGTATACAGTATAATTGATTAGGATAGAACACACTCTAAAGTTTCCAAAACTGTCAAAATATTGTCTGTGAGTATCACAGAACTGATATTGCAGGCGAAAACCTGAGGAAAATCAAACCAGGAAGTGCTGTTTTTCCTGAAAGCTCTCTGTTCCATTGGATGCCTTGCCTCCATTTAAAGGGATATCAACCAGATTCCTTTTCCTATGGCTTCCTCAAGGTGTCAACAGTCTTTAGACATAGTTTCAGGTTTTTATTTTGAAAAAAGGAGTGAGAAAGATAACATTACGTCAGTGGATAGCTGGGTGTTCGCAGAGTTTTGCTTGGGCAACAGAGTGGGGCAGCCATTGTCTCTCCCTCTCCTATTGAAAAAGAGACAGTCCCGGTTGATATATTATCGATTATATATTTTAAAAAACAACCTGAGGATTGATTATAAAAAACGTTTGACATATTTCTGTGGACATTACGGATACTATTTGAAATTTTCATCTGCGATGTCGTGACCGCACGAGGCTGTGGATTTCTGAACAAATGGAGGTATTTTGGATATAAAAATAATCTTTATGGAACAAAAGGAACATTTATTGTCTAACTGGGAGTCTCGTGAGTGCAATCATCTGAAGATCATCAAAGGTAAGCAATTTAATTTATTGCTTTTCTGACTTTCGTGACCAATCTACTTGGCTGCTAGTGTTTGTAATATTTTGTCTACTGAGAGAGGTGTTCATACATAAACGCTTGCTTAGCTTTCGCCGAAAAGCTGTATTGAAATCTGACATGCCAGGTGGATTAACAACAAGCTAAGCTGTGTTTTGCTATATTGCACTTGTGATTTCATGAAAATTAAATATTTTTAGTAATTTAATTTGAATTTGGCGCACTGCAATTCAGCAGGTTTTGATGAAAATGATCCCGCTAAAGGGATGGGTGCGTCAAGAAGTTAATCAGAATGATCATTACAAAGGTGCACATTGTGCTGGGGACAACAAAAGGCCACAATAAAATGTGCAGTTTTGTCACACAACACAATGCCACAGATGTGTCAACTTTTGAGGGATCTCCTCCAGAGCTGTTGCAAGAGAATTGAATGTTAATTTCTCTACCATAAGCCACCTACAACACAATTTTTTGAGAATTTGGCAGTACATCCAACCAGCCTCACAACTGCAGACCCCGTGTAACCACACCAGCCCAGGACATCCACATCCAGCTTCTTCACCTGCGGGATCCTCTGAGACAAGCCACCCTAACAGCTGATGAAACTGAGGAGAATGTCTGTTTGTAATAAAGTCCTTTTGTGGGGAAAAACATTTTCTGATCGCCTGGGGATGTGGCTCCACTGTGGGTGGACCTGGCTCCCAAGTGGGTGGGCCTATGCCCTCCCAGGCCCACCCATGGTTGTGTCCCTGCCCAGTCATGTGAAATCCATAGATTAGGGCCTAATGAATTTATTTCATTTGACGGATTTCCTTATTTGATTTGTAACAATCGTTGAAATTGTTGCGTGTTGCTTTTATATTTTTGTTCAGTATATATTTTACTCTGGACTCTGGACTTTTACTCATTGCTCATCCTAATATTTCTAAATTACTTGATTCCATTCTTTTACTTTTTAGATTTGTGTGTATTGTTGTGTATTGTTAGATATTACTGCACTGTTAGAGCTAAGAACACAATAATTTTGCTACGCCTGCAATAACATCTGCTAAATATGTGCATGCGACCAATACAATTGAATTAGATTTTGATTTACAGCATGGTCAAGAAAGTTAATGTTTACGACATTTTCGGACTACTAAACAACCATTATTTAAAGCCATGGAGAGTTACCGCAACTCAAAAAGAAAACAGAAGCTGCCTCCACTATTCCAGTAACATTTTAACTTCAATATTTAAATATAATCAAATCAGGGCCTCCCGGGTGGCGCAGTGCCACCAGAGACTCTGGGTTCAAGCCCAGGCTCTGTCGCAGCCGGCCGCTACCGGGAGGCCCATGGGGCGGTGCACAATTGGCCCAGTGTCGTCTAGCAACTCCTGTGGCGGGCAGGGCGCAGTGCACGACGAGGATATCTCTGCCTGCCTGCTCACTAACAGGGATGTCAGAACATTTCTGCACACAATTTAAGATAAATAAGCTTCGGTGATCTTTTATTTCAGTGTTTCCCCCAACACATCGGTGTGGCTGGCTTCTGGGTTGGATGTGTGTTGTGTCAAGAAGCAGTGCAGCTTGTTTGGGTTGTGTTTCGGAGGACGCATGGCTCTCGACCTTCGCCTCTCCCGAGTCCATACGGGAGTTGCAGCGATCAGACAAGACTGTATCTACTACCAATTGGATACCACAAAATTGGGGAGAAAAAAGGGGTACAATTTAAAAATAAATAAATAATATCAAATCACCTATGCTTAGTTTAATACAGTGACAACTAAAAGATACCAAAATCAATCAACATAAGCTAAATATGATATGGCTGTCCATGGTACTGATTTGTGTGTGTTTGTGTGTGAAAAAACATGTTGACTCACCCTACTTGTAGAGAAACGCCAATGGCATCCTTTTCTAATTCATGTTGCCAAAACGGTCTATGGCTTTTGTCATACAGTACACACTTTACATTTTTGTTGTCCTAGGCTACCTGGCTAAAATGCTTGCTCGCTAGCCAAACTTCCTTTCATCGGCAACGATGTGCCAGGCCAGCTGGTTAACGTTAGCCTACTACATCTAGCTACATACTGTATTGAAATTACATCCTCTCAGGCCAGCGGCACAATGTATGAATTTATGGTTGGATCAAAATCTCCTTTCTATTCATTGGCCAGTACAGAGAATTAAGTAAAACCACAAGTCCAAACCTCTTTCTCCGTCCATGGCTAATTTAGGAAAGGAATGATTTTAGCTAGCCAGCCAGACGCCAGAGGACAACGTTGCTTGCTTGTTTGGGGATTTAGGCTGGTTTTCTGTACAGCACATTGATTGATTGCACCAAAACAAATTACAGAAAGCATTGAGTCTTACATATGATATGGAAAGACATAAATAAGTAATATAATATTACTATAACAAAAACTAACAAGGATAGGGGAATACATTGTCTCATTCAAACCTGAAAACAAAGTGTAAGTTACCACACAAACAAACCACGTCATATTCTCCTTTCTATCTTTCCTATAACAAAGCCAACAATTTATAGAGTAGTCCTCAAATACATTTAAGTTTCACTCTTTCTGTTCTGAAAATCTGCCAAATGTTAGCTTGGTCTTTGGTCTGTTTTTGTTATAGCCAACTAGTATGTATAGTCAAGACAACTGCTATGGTAACATGGCATGACAACTATCATGCATTAGTAGTTAGCAAGACAACATAAACAGTTCTGGGACCAGGTTATCACATTTCTATGAACTGCCAACATGCAGACTCAGATCTCTGGGTACTTTAATACTTTTAATAAATTGATTTAATAAAGGTATCACTAGTCACTGTAAATAACACCACTTTATTTATGTCTACATATCCTATATTACTCCTACATTATCATATGTATATACTGTATTCTATACCATCTACTGCATCTTGCCTATGCCGCACAGCCATCGCTAATCCATCTATTTATATGTACATATTCTTATTAATTCCTTTACATTTGTGTGTATAAGGTAGTCGTTGTGAATTTGTTAAGATTACTTGTTAGATATTACTGCACTGTCGGAACTAGAAGCACAAGCATTTCGCTTCCCTCGCATTAACATCTGCTAACCATTTGTATGTGTCCAATACATTTTGATTTGATTTTGACTTGCACCACCAGCTTAGTATGTACAGCAACCACCAGCAGCATCAACTGGGTTAGGGGGGGAACCAGTTCAGCTGCTTCTCTGCAAGTCGATGTTCACCTATCTGTCCTGTCTGTGTGTGTGGGTGTGTCTTACACTCTTTGTCCTAGTCTTCACCAAGTAGCTCCTCGTCAAAAGCATCTTCTTCCAAGAAGTCCATAACCTCACGGTCCTCCTCATCATGCAGACCTTCCTCAGACCTCCCTGGCCCTTTAGCGCATAAGAAATCATCATGAATGGAAGGAAATTGTCTAGCTACAAGGTATCCACCTGTGGGCAAGGTGACAAAGTTATATTGCAAAATTCTAAATCATGTAGCAAAGTCAAACCAGCTAGATCTCCAGCCTGAGCTTTCATAAGTCATATGAACTATCATAAGGCTTATACATTTATTATTGCATTTAACAGCCAAAAGGCTTACTATTTCTTAGGAATCATATCACAGATAAGCATACACTTAATGAGATATCTAGCTAGCCAATACTAATAATAGCTTCTCTCTTTCTTCTGGCTGGCAGACTAGTAGCTACAAATCTAATCACAAGCCAGTTCGTTTCAGCTCGAATACCTAATTACAAATACTCTTCAAATTGTCAATATGAGCATTTTATTCAATTTTGTACAGTCGTCAAAGAGAACACAAACATTAAAAAAATACAAGACACAAACTAAATGTTCCGTTTTGGGTGACTGATTAATGCAGCTTGAATAACAGTCAACAGGCTAGCTACCATTAGTTAGCTCACAGACTTTGGTAGCTAGCAATCTAGTTAACATTATCTGAGGAGACACCATAGAGGCCTGCAAATACAATGGCATTGCTAAAGTTGGCAAGTAATTAGTAGAAAACAACTTTGCTGTCAAAGTTATTTTTAGAGAGATGGCAATTGCCATAGCTGGAAAAGTTAGTAGCTAGCTAGCAATGCTAATGTTAGCTAACTAAAATCAGGTCCTGTCCCTCAATCTTAGCTAGCTAGCTAAAGTTATACCCCATCAGAAAATCAATCTGGCAACATCACAGTGATGACAAAAGGTTTTCCTACTAATTTGCCTCCTTTAGAAATGTCATTGTTTTTCCAAGTCGATATAATCACTTTAGACTAAATCTTCATCAGCACATGGCCGCTCAGAGAATGAGTAGCCAGTAGAATGTTCATTCGGGCAACAGTCTTCAATAGAATGTTCAGAGCGATATTGTGACGAAGCATGTAGCACACGAATAGCATGTCCTTTACTTATAATTAAAACAATAACTAACTTACTTCATGAATGGTTGCTGCTGGCGATTTCAAAATCCATGTGATGCTTGATGGAGCTGCTGGGAAATCCACATGTGTACTTACATTGCCTGATTTGCAATGTAGTCTGATGCAAAGTGTCCTGTGCAGGAGGTTCGACTGAACTTCTCTGACAGTTGATTATGAAAAACAAATTGCAGCCAAATCAGACAAAGTGATTGTTCATCTGGAATACAGTGCAAAAGCAGTCATACTGCAAAATTATGCTTGCTTTTGGGTGGGACCAGTACCAAAACTTGGAGGGAATATGCAAATAAACTATAAACGTTAATTGGTTGTTAGATGAATTTAGTTCTTATGTGTTCATTAACCAGTTCAATTTAAAATACCCTGTCTGTTTCTAAGAATTTGTAAGATCCTTATTTGCATAAAATGGACAGAGACCAGTCAACTGAAATTAGCCAATAGCATTTATTCTCGAGAGCGCTGCTCATAATACCATGTACATTGGTTTATATACCTCACATTTCATCATAGCGTCTTGAAGACTCCTCCTTCTCTCCGACAAGGACAAAGCTACTTCTAAAGTCCATTCCAACCCACTAGCGCACATACATGACACACTATATCTGGATTATCTCCTGAAGTCTCATCACAGTTTATTACCACTTAACTGACAGTTCCAGTCCCCCCCAGATACGGAAAACCTGGAGGGGCTCATGCTGTCTTATTTTATCGCCACAGAGTTATAGCCGGGTAGGTTCAAACATAGGTTAAGGATTCTCTTTGCTTACTTTAGACACACACACATACATTCCTTCTTCCACAATGGTTATCATTTCCAATTACCCCTTGTCCATGCCACATAACCTCTTTCTTATGAACTAACATTTTTTAATCAGATATAATAAAACAGGGTAAAATTCAATTACTTATAGTTAAATGTATACATTGTTGAGTCATTATTCATAAAATTCACAGCATTGATCTATTATAATCAGATCGCCAGGTGACGTTATGCAGTGGGAGAAAATTACATCTTACCAGAACAGGGAATACTTCCAGGCGTCTTTTTCTTTTCAAACAACTTTTACACAAAAAGGCCATTGTCATCATTTTATAGTTTTATAGTTTTATTTCAACCTCATAGTGTGGAAATATCATTAAAAACTATAAATGAACTGTACTGCCCCTTTAAAGCATTCTCAAAATATTCTCAACGACCACACTTTCCATGTTTGTCTTTCACCCTCCAAGTTCTCTCTTCACTGGTATTATTTCTGTTTGTGACAGTGTTAGGTTTTCCCCTTTTCTGTAAGCCCAGCTGGTACAGTATGTAACATTGTGCTGTGTTTGTTTCTATTTCTGACAGGGTTAGGTTTTAGACCTGTCGGTTCTGTCAGAATGGGCAACAGCACCCAGTAGCAGCAGCCAGTTTATGACGGATGTTTTATAATCCAGAGAAATAACCATATTGCAGTAGAGTGAGTGGTCTGAAGACAGAAAGGAAAATGAGATCGCTTTCCTGACAGACTACCTAGAGAGGCCTTTTCAACAATAATGAACTGTCTATAGCCTACAGGTACAATAAAATAGAGCTCACGAGACTGACATTGCTGGGTTCACACACACACAACGTGAAACAGGTAGACAGACACAGAATCCATTCAGATACACCAGAGAGAAATAAGACAAACTAGCAGAGAGTGTAAATCATTGGTGATTGAGCATTCCCCTCAAATGAATAGAATTGAAAAAGTTATTGTACATTATTAATGTACTATATCAGCTTCATTGGCTTTACACAGTTAGACAACAAAAAAAACATATCCCAGCCACTCTACCCATTTCAGATCAAAGCCACGTTTGAAAGTGGTACAGCAGAATGGATGAATTATTCCTGTGTAACAGCTCTTCTGGGCTATTACAGGCTTTAGTCTGCAGTCTGAGTCAAGCATTTGAAATGACTTCAGTTGTTGTGCTGTCATAAAACATGTCCAGGGATTTTCTCTCCATTGGCTGTATGTAGCCTACAGGTGTTGAGCTTGTTATCTTTTGTTGTCAACTATTTTAATGGCCTGGTATCAAATCAAAAACAAATCAAATTTATTTATATAGCCCTTCATACAACAGCTGATATCTCAAAGTGCTGTACAGAAACCCAGCCTAAAACCCCAAACAGCAAGCAATGCAGGTGTAGAAGCACGGTGGCTAGGAAAAACTCCCTTGAAAGGCCAAAACCTAGGAAGAAACCTAGAGAGGAACCAGGCTATGTGGGGTGGCCAGTCCTCTTCTGGCTGTGCTGGGTGGAGATAACAGAACATGGCCAAGATGTTCAAAAATGACCAGCATGGTCGTATAATAATAAGGCAGGACAGTTGAAACTGGAGCAGCAGCACGGCCAGGTGGACTGGGGACAGCAAGGAGTCATCATGTCAGGTAGTCCTGGGGCATGGTCCTAGGGCTCAGGTCCTCCGAGAGAGAGAAAGAAAGAGAGAAGGAGAGAATTAGAGAACGCACACTTAGATTCACACAGGACACCGAATAGGACAGGAGAAGTACTCCAGATATAACAAACTGACCCTAGCCCCCCGACACATTAACTACTGCAGCATAAATACTGGAGGCTGAGACAGGAGGGGTCAGGAGACACTCTGGCCCCATCCGAGGACACACCCTGACAGGGCCAAACAGGAAGGATATAACCCCACCCACTTTGCCAAAGCACAGCCCCCACACCACTAGAGGGATATCTTCAACCACCAACTTACCATCCTGAGACAAGGCTGAGTATAGCCCACAAAGATCTTCGCCATGGCACAACCCAAGGGGGGGGCGCCAACCCAGACAGGATGACCACATCAGTGAATCAACCCACTCAGGTGACGCACCCCTTCCAGGGACGGCATGAGAGAGCCCCAGTAAGCCAGTGACTCAGCCCCTGTAATAGGGTTAGAGGCAGAGAATCCCAGTGGAAAGAGGGGAACCGGCCAGGCAGAGACAGCAAGGGCGGTTCGTTGCTCCAGAGCCTTTCCGTTCACCTTCCCACTCCTGGGCCAGACTACACTCAATCATATGACCCACTGAAGAGATAAGTCTTCAGTAAGGACTTAAAGGTTGAGACCGAGTTTGCGTCTCTGACATGGGTAGGCAGACCGTTCCATAAAAATGGAGCTCTATAGGAGAAAGCCCTGCCTCCAGCTGTTTGCTTAGAAATTCTAGGGACAATTAGGAGGCCTGCGTCTTGTGACCGTAGCGTACGTGTAGGTATGTACGGCAGGGCCAAATCAGAGAGATAGGTAGGAGCAAGCCCATGTAATGCTTTGTAGGTTAGCAGTAAAACCTTGAAATCAGCCCTTTGACAGGAAGCCAGTATAGAGAGGCTAGCACTGGAGTAATATGATAACATGTTTTGGTTCTAGTCAGGATTCTAGCAGCCGTATTTAACACCAACTGAAGTTTATTTAGTGCTTTATCCAGGTAGCCGGAAAGTAGAGCATTGCAGTAGTCTAACCTAGAAGTGACAAAAGCATGGATTAATTTTTCTGCATCATTTTTGGACATAGTTTCTGATTTTTGCAATGTTACGTAGATGGAAAAAAGCTGTCCTTGAAATGGTCTTGATATGTTCTTCAAAAGAGAGATCAGGGTCCAGAGTAACGCCGAGATCCTTCACAGTTTTATTTGAGACGACTGTACAACCATTAAGATTAATTGTCAGATTCAACAGAAGATCTCTTTGTTTCTTGGGACCTACAACAATCATCTCTGTTTTGTCTGAGTTTAAAAGTAGAAAGTTTGCAGCCATCCACTTCTTTATGTCTGAAACACATGCTTCTAGCAAGGGCAATTTTGGGGCTTCACCATGTTTCATTGAAATGTACAGCTGTGTGTCATCCGCATAGCAGTGAAAGTTAACATTATGTTTTCGAATAACATCCCCAAGAGGTAAAATATATAGTGAAAACAATAGTGGTCCTAAAACAAAACCTTGAGGAACACCGAAATTTACAGTTGATTTGTCAGAGGACAAACCATTCAGAGACAAACTGATATCTTTCCGACAGATAAGATCTAAACCAGGCCAGAACTTGTCTGTGTAGACCAATTTGGGTTTCCAATCTCTCCAAAAGAATGTGGTGATCGATGGTATCAAAAGCAGCACTAACGTCTAGGAGCACAAGGACAGATGCAGAGCCTCGGTCCGATGCCATTAAAATGTAATCTACCACCTTCACAAGTGCCGTCTCAGTGCTATGATGGGGTCTAAAACCAGACTGAAGCATTTCGTATACATTGTTTGTCTTCGGGAAGGCAGTAAGTTGCTGCGCAACAGCCTTTTCTAAAATTTTGGAGAGGAATGGAAGATTCGATATAGGCCGATAGTGGTTTATATTTTCTGGGTCAAGGTTTGGCTTTTTCAAGAGAGGCTTTATTACTGCCACTTTTAGTGAGTTTGGTACACATCCGGTGGATAGAGAGCCGTTTATTATGTTCAACATAGGAGGGCCAAGCACAGGAAGCAGCTCTTTCAGTAGTTTAGTTGGAATAGGGTCCAGTATGCAGCTTGAAGGTTTAGAGGCCATGATTATTTTTATCATTGTGGCAAGAGACATAGTACTAAAACACTTGAGCGTCTCGCTTGATCCTAGGTCCTGGGAGAGTTGTGCAGACTCAGGACAACTGAGCTTTGAAGGAATACACAGATTTAAAGAGGAGTCCGTAATTTGCTTTCTAATAATCATAATCTTTTCCTCAAAGAGGTTCATGAATTTATCACTGCTAAAGTGAAAGTCCTCCTCTCTTGGGGAATGCTGCTTTTTAGTTAGCTTTGCGACAGTATCAAAAAGGAATTTTGGATTGTTCTTATTTTCCTCAATTAAGTTAGAAAAATAGGATGAGCGAGCAGCAGTAAGGGCTCTTCGGTACTGCACGGTACTGTCTTTCCAAGCTAGTCGGAAGACTTCCAGTTTGGTGTGGCGCCATTTCCGTTCCAATTTTCTGGAAGCTTGCTTCAGAGCTCGGGTATTTTCTGTGTACCAGGGAGCTAGTTTCTTATGAGAAATGTTTATAGTTTAGGGGTGCAACTGCATCTAGGGTATTGCGCAAGGTTAAATTGAGTTCCTCAGTTAGGTGGTTAACTGTATCATTTGAACCACACTGTAAAACATTTCCCTGTAACTTTACAGCATTATACTGGCACCTCTGTTGTCAGTTTAATACTGTAATTTTGTTTCACAGCAGTGATGCTGTAATATAGTTTACAGTATGATTTTCCTTACTGTAAAACATATTACAGCATCCCTGCTGCAAATTTATAGGGAAATACCTACAGTAATATACAATAATTTTACAGTACTAAGCAGGATTGCAAGTTGTCTTTAGAAGATGGCTCCCTGAAATGCAATACTGTAAGAAAAACAGTGTGTATATATATATATATATACACATACATATACACACACACACACACACACACACACACACACATATATACAAATTCATTAGCTGCATTTTTCATGAATTGCACTTTAACCACAAAGAACAACATTTGAAAAGAGCAACATTGCAACTCCAGATAGTAGGGGAGAGAAAGAGAGAGATAGTGATAAGAACATTGACAAATACTGGCCAATAATGTACTTCACCAGACACAAACCAAGACATCAGAATAGGTCATTCTTGAAAATACAGGATTATTTAAGAATTTAAAAAAATCTAAACAGATCATTGCAAAATAGGAAAACAACAGTTGAACAGGGAGAAATGTTTACAAAAAACTATAAGAAGAACTGCTTGCCTGCCTGTCTTGGAGAGAGAAACAAGAGAGAGATCGAGAGAGAAAGGGGCTGAGAGAGAAGGATGGATAGAGAGGAGTGAGCAGGGCTAGATTGGAGCCAGAGAAGCAGGCTACCTCAAGCCAAAACAGGCTCCGGGATGGCGCAAGCAGATCATTTGCTCAACCAACCCGTATGGCAGGATTTCTGAGAGAATGAAAGATGCAAACAAGTCTAGAATAAATCTCAATGGCTTGCAGATTATCACCCCAATCTTTGAAACTCTGATCCTCTTTAGCTCTGATATGTCAACTAGGACAAACATGGACATAGAAAGAATAGAAAGAGAGAGATTACTTGCTGTGTAGAAAGGCAGATGACAAGTAACATTTGTGTTCATTAGGTGTGTGTTTTTGTACTTACATGTTGGAGTTTTTCCACTCGAACTTCTTCAGGTCTACCAAAAAACGTGTAACGTGTGGGTTAATTGGCAAAGGCTTCCTCTGAACGACCTCTCCGGTCTTGCGGCTCACTCTTGCTTTTGCTGTGCGTTTGGTTCCTTCAGGGTTTATTCAAACCAGGAACCTGCACAGCCCAACATAAAATATATTAAATCAGTTTAGGCATTGAAAAAAATAACTATTTTTATTTATTTATTTATTTTTCATTTCACCTTTATTTAGCCAGGTAGGCTAGTTGAGAACAAGTTCTCATTTGCAACTGCGACCTGGCCAGGATAAAGCATAGCAATTCGACACATACAACACAGAGTTACACATGGAATAAACAAAACATACAGACAATAACACAGTAGAAAAAACAAAAACAAAAGTATATATACAGCGAGTGCAAATGAGGTAAGATATGGGAGTTAAGGCAATAAATAGGCCATGGTTGCGAAGTAATTACAATATAGCAATTAAAAACACTGAAATGGTAGATGTGCAGAAGATGAATGTGCAAGTAGAGATACTGGGGTGCAAAGGAGCAAGATAAATAAGTAAATACAGTATGGGGATGAGGTAGATAGATGGGCTGTTTACAGATGGGCTATGTACAGGTGCAGTGATCTATATGCTGCTCTGACAGCTGGTGCTTAAAGCTAGTGAGGGAGATGTGAGTCTCCAGTTTCAGTGATTTTTTTTCAGTTCATTCCAATCATTAGCAGCATAGAACTGGAAGGAAAGGTGACCAAAGGGGGAATTGGCTTTGGGGGTGACCAGTGAGATATACCTGCTGGAGTGAATGCTACGAGTGGGTGCTGAGCTGAGATAAGGCGGTGCTTTATCTAGCAAAGACTTGTAGATAACCTGTAGCCAGTGGGTTTGGCGACGAGTATGAAGCGAGGGCCAACCAACGAGAGCGTACAGGTCGCAGTGGTGGGTAGTGTATGGGGCTTTGGTGAGAAAACGGATGGCACTGTGAAAGACTGCATCCAATTTGTTGAGTAGGGTGTTGGAGGCTATTTTATAGATGACATCGCCGAAGTCGAGGATCGGTAGGATGGTCAGTTTTACGAGGGTAGGTTTGGCAGCATGAGTGAAGGATGCTTTGTTGTGATATAGGAAGCCGATTCTAGATTAAATGTTGGATTGGAGATGCTTAATGTGAGTCTGGAAGGAGAGTTTACAGTCTAAGCAGACACTTAGGTATTTGTAGTTGTCCACGTATTCTAAGTCAGAGCCGTCCAGAGTAGTGATGCTGGACGGGCGGGCAGGTGCGGGCAGTGATCGATTGAATAGCATGCATTTAGATTTACTTGCATTTAAGAGCAGTTGGAGGCCACGGAAGGAGAGTTGTATGGCATTGAAGCTCGTCTGGAGGTTAGTTAACACAGTGTCCAAAGAGGGGCCAGATGTATACAGAATGGTATTGTCTGTGTAGAGGTGGATCAGAGAATCACCAGCAGCAAGAGCGACATCATTGATGTATACAAAGAGAGTCGGCATGAGAATTGAACCCTGTGGCACTCCCATAGAGACTGCCAGAGGTCCGGACAATCGGAGGCCCTCCGATTTGACGCACTCTATCAGAGAAGTAGTTGGTGAACCAGGCGAGGCAATCATTTGAGAAACAAAGGCTGTTGTATCTGTCAATAAGAATGCCGTGATTGACAGAGTCGAAAGCCTTGGCCAGGTCTATGAATACGGCTGCACAGTAAAGTCTCTTATCGATGGTGGTTATGATGTCGTTTAGGACCTTGAGCGTGGCTAAGGCGCACCCATGACCAGCTCTGAAACCAGATTGCATAGCGGAGAAGGTACGGTGGGATTCGAAATGGTCGGTAATCTGTTTGTTAACTTGGCTTTCAAAGACCTTAGAAAGACAGGGTAGGATTGATATAGGTCTGTACAACAATAAGAAATATCATTGCAATGTAACTAACAAATGCTAATGCTAAATGTAAGTGTCGGATCAGTGAATGTTCAATGCTTACCTCTGTATCAGCTCCAAGGTTGCAGAGGCCGACCCCTGTTAAGGTAAGTTAAAAACATAGAGCGTGCTGAAGAACAGAGGGCAGCAGCAAAGTTGGACTAACTGTCCAAAACACAGACCACTCTCCCCTCGATTGATACCATTCATTTTGAGGAATATAATAGAGTATTTCCTGAAATACACAAAAGTAAGGGTGTTAGTGCATTCCTACTAGATATTTCTAGATAGGTACCACAATACTATATATTTCTGTTCATCCTTAAATCAAATAAATGCATTACTAAGCATTATCAGCCTTGGTGTGGCAAAGGAATTTACGCCTCTACATCAACCCGAGTTGCAGTGACCTAAAATCACAAAGCATACATATAAAAAATATTCAAATCATATGTAATAGTACAGTATAAACACCATTAATCGTATAAACGTTCCAAGTATAAAAACACTATTCATTACATCTGCCAAGAGGAACAGAGATTCGTCCTTCTCTTTGAAGTGGGTCATCAACAAAAAGAATGGCAGCAGTGGCTGTTAGATCGTCCTTGCCTTTGATGTAACTGTCGATTTCATTCAGCAGGCACTGGATTTCTCTCCGCAACTTGGTATTTTTTTTAAAGTTGACAATTCTCTTACCTTTATTCAGGAGAGCTTGAGTCAGGCGACTGTCAATCACGATGCCAGTGAGGGTATTGAAGTGGTCACAGTCATAACTTGGTGAAAAGGAAAGGCCACTGTTCCTGAAGGTCACTGATGCTTGGAGGAGAACAAGTGTCCTATCCATTGTTACAGATCCTATCCATTTTTTATTTTCTTAAAATATATATTTTTTAAACTGTTTGCTGTGCTCTGCACTCCATACCAGCACAAGAGGACAAACAAACGATTTACAGATACATGAAAGTACAAAAATATACAAATGTATTTTTGTCATTAGTGTCCCTTTTATTGCATATGCCTCGGTCACTCATAGAATAAACCATTTATTTTGAGGGCAAACAAATAAACTCTTTACATAACCTTTTTAACCTTGTGTGTGTGTGTGTGTGTGTGTGTGTACACTTAGAAAAAAGGGTTCTGAAAGGGTTCTTTGGCTGTCCCCATAGGGGAACCCTTTTTGGTTCCAGGTAGAACATCCTGGGGTCTATGTAGAACCCTCTGTGGAAAGGGTTATACATGGAACCCAGAAGAGTTCCAGCTGGAACCAAAAGGGTTATACATATACTTGGAATCAATAAGGGATCTTCAAAGGGTTCTCCTTTGGGGACAACCAAATAACCATTTTAGGTTCTAGATAACCTTTTTTTCATAATAATGACATAAATATGTTACATTTATCAATCCAGTTCTCACCTTTTTGCTTGAAGGACTGAAGCAATTCCCGGCACTGTATTGGCGTCAAATGGTCTTTTATGTCCTCTGGCTGAACATATTCAAGGTCTTTAATATTCTCCACTCCAACATTTGCCCTCAGATGCTCCAACAAAGATCTCACCGTCTCGGTCTCCAACTCGGGCAATTGGTGTTTAATTGCATCTTGAAGACCCTCCATGCCTACACTGGTTAGAGTAAAATACTACTTGAGTAAAAGTCTAAAAGTATTTGGTTTTAAACACACTTACGTATCAAAAGTTAATGTAATTCCTAAAATATACTTAAATACAAAAAAATACTAGTAAAAGTACAAATCATTTCAAATTCCTTATATTAAGCAAACCAGATAGGGCCATTTTTTTTAAAAATCAGTGAGTAGCCAATGGTACACGATATCTTGAGGCTTGTAGAGAGACACACAAAGACATACAAGGCTCAAATGACAGACCCTCACAAACAGTTTACAGCGATCTTTAGATGGTTCTTTGTTCTTTTGACATTTCCCTCAGTGTCTCACGAATGCAGAGCCTTTTTCTGAGCCTCCAAGCAAATCAAGATCTCCAGCCGGTGCAGCAAAGGAGCCTCTGTGGCCTCTTTAAAGATGGTGGTTCAGTAGGAGCGTAAGAGCGGACATGCTGAACGTTAATTATGGTGATTGGTAGAGATTAATAATGCATGACCCTGGAGCTGCAGACCCCGCCGTCAATGCTACGCTAGCTGTGTGCTGGCTAAATGTAGTGTGATCTCTTATAGTCCTACAGCAGCATATTGTACTGTACACACTATAGACGTAGAATAAACACATATGGACAAGCTCACGCACATATGCATGTTAGAGACCCAGCATAGACGGAAGTGAGTTCAACGTGTGTTGACACACAGAAGGAGACTGTTATTGTCATCAACTACCTAAACAGCAAGAAGTGCTAAAAATACAAGTACAGGACAATTACATAATGTTTCGGAACATGATTCATGAACTGCTGCTTCCTGTGTGATCAATAGGCTAATTATTCAGTCAATTAATCCTCCACCTTATTGGCTCACTCTCTCTGCTGCTGATGCTCCCCACTGGGCACAGAGGTCAGTTCAATGACTAGTTTTGATTTATATTTGGTTGAGTTGTCAACTAATGTGAAATCGACACCAATGTCACCATTTTAGATTAAGTTTTTCCCCAATTGTTAAAACTTCTTGACGCACCTTTTAGTGGGATCATTTTCATCAACACCCGCTGAATTGCAGAGCGCCAAATTCAAATGAAATGAAATTACTAAAAATATTTAATTTTCATGAAATCACAAGTGCAATATAGCAAAACACAGCTTAGCTTGTTGTTAATCCACCTGGCCTGTCAGATTTCAATAAAGCTTTTCGGCGAAAGCTATCCAAGCATTTATGTAAGAACATCTCTCTCAGTAGACAAATATTACAAACAGCCAAGTAGAAGTGGGTGGGGTTATATCCTTCCTGTTTGGCCCTGTCCGGGGGTGTCCTCGGATTGGGCCACAGTGTCTCTTGACCCCTCCTGTCTCAGCCTCCAGTATTTATGCTGCAGTAGTTTGTGTCGGGGGGCTAGGGTCAGTTTGTTATATCTGGAGTACTTCTCCTGTCCTATTCGGTGTCCTGTGTGAATTTAAGTGTGTTTTCTCTAATTCTCTCTTTCTCTCTCTCGGAGGACCTGAGCCCTAGGACCAAGCCCCAGGACTACCTGACATCAAATCAAATTTTATTTGTCACATACACATGGTTAGCAGATGTTAATGCGAGTGTAGCAAAATGCTTGTGCTTCTAGTTCCGACAATGCAGTAATAGCCAACAAGTAATCTAACTAACAATTCCAAAAAAAACTACTGTCTTATACACAGTGTAAGGGGATAAATAATATGTACATAAGGATATATGAATGAGTGATGGTACAGAGCAGCATAGGCAAGATACAGTAGATGGTATCGAGTACAGTATATACATATGAGATGAGTATGTAAACAAAGTGGCATAGTTAAAGTGGCTAGTGATACATGTATTACATAAGGATGCAGTAGATGATATAGAGTACAGTATATACGTATACATATGAGATTAATAATGTAGGGTATGTAAACATTATATTAGGTAGCATTGTTTAAAGTGGCTAGTGATATATTTTACATTTCCCATCAATTCCCATTATTAAAGTGGCTGGAGTTGAGTCAGTGTGTTGGCAGCAGCCACTCAATGTTAGTGGTGGCTGTTTAACAGTCTGATGGCCTTGAGATAGAAGCTGTTTTTCAGTCTCTCGGTCCCAGCTTTGATGCACCTGTACTGACCTCGCCTTCTGGGTGATAGCGGGGTGAACAGGCAGTGGCCCGGGTGGTTGTTGTCCTTGATGATCTTTATGGCCTTCCTGTAACATCGGGTGGTGTAGGTGTCCTGGAGGGCAGGTAGTTTGCCCCCGGTGATGCGTTGTGCAGACCTCACTACCCTCTGGAGAGCCTTAAGGTTGTGGGCGGAGCAGTTGCCGTACCAGGCAGGGATACAGCCCGCCAGGATGCTCTCGATTGTGCATCTGTAGAAGTTTGTGAGTGCTTTTGGTGACAAGTCAAATTTCTTCAGCCTCCTGAGGTTGAAGAGGCGCTGCTGCGCCTTCTTCACGATGCTGTCTGTGTGAGTGGACCAATTCAGTTTGTCTGTGATGTGTAATGATGATGACTCCTTGCTGTCCCCAGTCCACCTGGCTGTGCTGCTGCTCCAGTTTCAACTGTTCTGCCTTATTATTATTCGACAATGCTGGTCATTTATGAACATTTGAACATCTTTGCCATGTTCTGTTATCTCCACCCGGCACAGCAAGAAGAGGACTGGCCACCCCACATAGCCTGGTTCCTCTCTAGGTTTCTTCCTAGGTTTTGGCCTTTCTAGGGAGTTTTTTCCTAGCCACCGTGCTTCTACACCTGCATTGCTTGCTGTTTGGGGTTTTAGGCTGGGTTTCTGTACAGCACTTTGAGATATCAGCTGATGGACGAAGGGCTATATAAATACATTTGATTTGATTTGATTGGTCACGAAAGTCAGAAAAGCAATACATTAAATCGCTTACCTTTGATGATTTTCGGATGTTTGCACTCACGAGACTCCCAGTTACACTGTTACGGATACAGGTATCCTGTGGGTGTGTGTATGCATCCTGTGTCCTTTTCTCTCCTTCTCCCCTCACAGGTGAAAATCATCACTCCCCAATCAGTCACCAATCAATCATCAATCAGAAGACACACCTCCTCCTGTTTCCTACCCAATCACAGTTACTTTCCCTTGGTTTAAAAACCCTGTCAGTTGTTTGCTCTAGAGGTCAATCTCTCTGTAAATGCCATATGTCTGTAGATCACGCTGTTTCACCCTCTCCTACTATGTCTCTATCGCTCTTTATAGATTGAGCTATCTTTTGTTTGAGCACCTCCATATCACTTTGTCCTCACCTGTGAGTATTGTTTTTGGTTATGGTGTTTGTTTGCTGGTGGGAAAACGGGGAACCAAGACAAGTCGCCCATGGGCATACACTACCCGTAGGTAAACTTTGTTAAAAACACTAGTTAGAACTGGGTGGACCACCCACTGTATTTTTGGTTAGTTAGCTGTTGTTGAAATAGGCTAGTCTAGCTTAGGGGTATTTTGGATGCTTATTGTTTATTTCCTTGGGTCCATCTCAGCCCCTTTTCCTGCTCCCCCCCCATTACCGTGTGTTTACTAATAAACCCTGAGTTGACGGTAGATTTAAGTTGTCGTGGTTATTTTGTTCTCACTTTTACTTTTTCACTATTATAAATTGCATGAGTTATGTTACGGGTCTCGTTACCATCTCCCCTAGACTGTCGGGCCAAAAGGGATTCGTAACATACACAAATGTTCCATAAAGATTATTTTATATCCAAAATACCTCCATTTGTTTGGCACGTTTATGTTCAGAGAACCACAGGCTCGAGCGGTCACACTCGCAGACGACAATTCAAAGTAGTATCCGTAAAGTGCATAGAAAGATGTCCATTTTTAAATAAATCCTCAGGTTGTTTTTACAATATATAATCGATAATATGTCAACCGGAATGTAGCTTCTTCCATATGCGAGAGAGAAAAAATCGCTGTTGCGCATGAAAAACACTGCAGGCACCCAGCCATCCACTGACGCGATGGATTCTTTCCCGCTAATTTTTCAAAATAAAAGCCTGAAACTATGTCTAAAGACTGTCACAGCTTGAGGAAGCCATATGAAAAGGAATCTGGTTGATATCCATTTAAATGGAGGCGAGGCATCCAATGGAACAGAGAGCTTTCAGGAAAAACAGCACTTTCATGTTGGATTTTCCTCAGGTTTTCAGCTGCAACATCAGTTCTGTTATACTCACAGACAAAACTTCAGAGTTTTCCATCCTAATCTGACAATTATATGCATTTTCTAGTTTCTGGACCTGAGAAATAGGCCGTTTCAAATTAGTACGTTTTTTTTTTTCTCCAAAAACGAAAATCCTGCCACCTACACTCAAGAAGTTAAAAGATTCAGCCATCTACGCAAACCTTGGCCCTCTTGTTACCAAGGTAAGCTGGTCTGCAACCTTTGTCCTCTTGTAATTGAGGGATACCTGGTCTGAGTAATTCTCAGTGGGATTTTTATTGGGAACATGGAAAAGGGCTGTCTCATGATGCCTGGTCCTGTCTGTACCCCTGGAGGCGTGCCAAGGACTTTTTAGGGAATTGGAGTTTCCTTCATTAAACAGTCAAATCACATTACACAATTTTACAAACAGTATCATCCTCACTCATCTTATACAACAATTAGATGTAAATCTCATATCCGAGGCTATTATATAAACAGCGTTATGGTATGGTATTGTCTCCCAGGAGTTCACCAAATTGTACTAAACGGACCAGTTCGTAGCTGGATTCTTCACCAATCTTTTATACCTTCTCCAGAACATGTTGTTCGGACCTCAAGTTCTGTGAGGTGGAAGGAATTCCTTTGTTCTCTATGAAAATTCACTGTCTCTATACTGTAGCCATGAGATCATCTCCTCCAGGAATTTACGACCTCTCTCTGACCACAGCAGCCTGTGTGTAGGAGACGGAGAGGGGAGGTGGGGCTTGCCAAAGCACGTCATGACAAAGCACACACAAAATAACTGTCACGACTTCTGCTGAAGTCTGTTCCTCTCCTTGGTCGGGCGGTGTTCAGCGGTCGACATTACCGGTCTTCTAGCCATCGTCGATCCATTTTTCATGTTCCATTTTTTTTTGTCTGATTGTCACACTCACACTCTCTTTCAATTCCCTAATTACATGTTGTAAATGTTCCCTCTGTTTCCACCATGTCCTTGTAGGGAATTGTTGTCTGGTGTCTGGTTAGACTGTAAACTCCTTCCAGACTCACATCAAGCATCTTCAATCCAAAATTTAATCAAGAATTGGCTTCCTATTTCGAAACAAAGCATCCTTCACTCAGGCTGTCAAACACACCCTCGTAAAATTGACTCTCCTACTGATCCTTGACTTCGGCGTTGTCATTTACAAAAGAGCCTCCAACACTCTACTCAGCAAATTGGATGTAGTCTACCACAGTGCCATCTGTTTTGTCACCAAAGCCTCATATACTAACCACCACAGCGACCTGTATGCTCTCGTTGGCTGGCCCTCGCTTCATATTCATCGCCAAACCCACTGGCTCCAGCTCCAAGTCTTTGCTAGTTAAATCCCCACCTTATCTCAGCTCACTGGTCACCATAGCAGCACCCACCCGTAGCAGCGCTCCAGCAGGTATATTTCACTGGTCATCCCTAAAGCCAACTCCTCCTTTGGCCGCCTTTCCTTACAGGTCTCTGCTGCTAATGACTGGAACGAATTCCGAAATCACTGAAGCTGGAGTCTTATATCTCCCTCACTAACTTTAACCATCAGCTTTCAGAGCAGCTTACCGATCATTGCACCTGTACACAGCCCATCTGTAAATAGCCCACCCAACTACCTCATCCCCATATTGTTATTTTGATGCTTTTTTTGCACCCCAGTATCTCTACTTGCACATTCATCTTCTGCACATCTATCACTCCCATGTTAATGCTAAATTGTAATTATTTCACCACTATGACCTTTTTATTGCCTTACCTCCCTAATCTGACTACATTTGCACACGCTGTATATACACTGCTCAAAAAAAAGGTAACACTAAAATAACACATCCTTAGATCTGAATGAATGAAATATTCTTATTAAATACCTTTTTCTTTACATATTTGAATGTGCTGACAACATAATCACACACAAATTATCAATGGAAATCAAATTTATCAACCCATGGAGGTCTGGATTTGGAGTGACACTCAAAATTAAAGTGGAAAACCACACTACAGGCTGATCCAACTTTGATGTAATGTCCTTAAAACAAGTCAAAATGAGGCTCAGTAGTGTGTGTGGCCTCCACGTGCATGTATGACCTCCCTACAACGCCTGGGCATGCTCCTGATGGGGTGGTGGATGGTCTCCTGAGGGATCTCCTCCCAGACCTGGACTAAAGCATCCGCAAAATCCTGGACAATCTGTGGTGCAACGTGGCGTTGGTGGATGGAGCGAGACATGATGTCCCAGATGTGCTCAATTGGATTCAGGTCTGGGGAACGGGCAGGCCAGTCCATAGCATCAATGCCTTCCTCTTGCAGGAACTGCTGACACACTCCAGTCACATGAGGTCTAGCATTGTCTTGCATTAGGAGGAACCCAGGGCCAAACGCACCAGCATATGGTCTCACAAGGGGTCTGAGGATCTCATCTCGGTACCTAATGGCAGTCAGGCTACGTCTGGCAAGCACATGGAGGGCTGTGCGCCCCCCCCCCCAAAGAAATGCCACCCCACACCATGACTGACCCACCGCCAAACCGGTCATGCTGGAGGATGTTGCAGGCAGCAGATCGTTCTCCACGGCGTCTCCAGACTGGCACATCTGTCACATGTGCTCAGTGCGAACCTGCTTTCATCTGTGAAGAGCACAGGGCGCCAGTGCATATTTGCCAATCTTGGTGTTCTCTGGCAAATGCCAAACGTCCTGCACGGTGTTGGGCTGTAAGCACAACCCCCACCTGTGGACGTCGGGCCCTCATACCACCCTCTGAGTCTGTTTCTGACCATTTGAGCAGACACATGCTCATTTGTGGCCTGCTGGAGGTCATTTTGCAGGGCTCTGGCAGTGCTCCTCCTGCTCCTCCTTGCACAAAGGCGGAGGTAGCGGTCCTGCTGCTGGGTTTTTGCCCTCCTACGGCCTCCTCCACGTCTCCTGAAGTACTGGCCTGTCTCCTGGTAGCTCCTCCATGCTCTGGACACTACGCTGACACAGCAAACCTTCTTGCCACAGCTCACATTGATGTGCCATCCTGGATGAGCTGCACTACCTGAGCCACTTGTGTGGGTTGTAGACTCCGTCTCATGCTACCACTAGAGTGAAAGCACCGCCAGCATTCAAAAGTGACCAAAACATCAGCCAGGAAGCATAGGAACTGAGAAGTGGTGATGTTACAGGGTATCCAGGGTACATTCAAGTTTCCTTTCAACCTCTCCAAAGTGTCAGAATGTGGTAATTGCACTGGTTTTGCACACGGGATGTGCCTATTGTTCACTATAAAAACAAAATTTCTACAACACCAACCTCTCTCAAACATTGTGGTGGTGTCGGGGACATACAGGGGATATGGATGCCTACAGCGCGTAAGGAGGCAACATCATATTTTTAATGCGCAAAGATCACCCGTAGACATTCGATGTTGCCATTAAGTCATAAATCATCAGATAACATTGTCAATGGGCTAGATTTGTTCCTACCAACCTAAGGATTAATTTCATACTCGCCATGTAGCTATAGCTCAAACACAGACCGAATCGAAGCTTACCTTGTAAGATGTTTCCTGTTTGGTGAAAACCTTTGGTGAAAAAATAAAATAAATATTTTGACTGTTGGAGCTGGTGATCAATAACGGTAGATCACAGAAAGACAAATAAGATATCCTCATGATGTGTGGACTCCCGGGTTTGGTGTGTATCAATGTATTCCGTGTTTAATTAGTTTATTCTTCACAACGCTAACCGGAATGTAGGTAGCAGCCATCTTGAAACGAGATCATCAGCTCGACCTGCCCTTATGAATTCGTATGCCCATGTATGGTAATAAGTCATACCAAAGATTTGAAGGCACCAATCAATAGCCAAGATACTCAGTTTCCCGCAGACACCCTGCTTTTGCAGATAGGGGCTACCGTTCTCATACCATGCTGAATGTTTAAAAAATTAAAAAAGAGGGTCCCCAAATATGGGGACTTTACATTTAAGAGGCTCGCTTGCTAGCTAAGATTTTGAAAGTCTGATGTTGATATGATCAGTCCAATCAAAGCTACGGTATAACGTGATTTGACTTAAATTTATCTGTGATTTTGCAGTGACATAGTGTCCCCATGAGTGACAGAACATTGAGCCAATCACAGAGTAACTAGAGAACATTACCCACCCCTACTCCCTGTGTTTTCTGCTGGCTGCCCCACAAACACAGAAAGCACTGAGCTAGGCTGGAACACCTGCATTTGGAGCTGCCTTACTCAAGAAAGCAACATTTTAAAAATAACATGCGAAACAGGCAACAACAACTAAAAAACAAAAACAATTTTGCTAAACAGGTGGGGCTCAGAGCTTCACCTGGCCTGAATGATGGGTTGCCACTGTTTGTACTACTGTACTGTATGTTAAACCAATTGTACTGAATAAATAAAGAAACTGTCAAAATACAGTAAAATCTAAATCATAAGTCAAGAAACAAATGCTCCATTGTGAAAACAGGACTCTGCTGGAATGTCACCTCAGGCCTCCGCCATTACCTGGAGAAGGGCCATATGTTCATGGGGTTTGCGATCATACATCTTCCACTGCCATGCTGAAAATATCTTGAGAAATGGGGAATATGGTGGGAGATGGATAATTGTAAACCTGTCATGGTCATGGAACCAGTTGCAGACCTGAGCAGCACAATGGAAAATAACGTCCCAAATTGGAACATACATTTTCTGCTCAGGATCACCTGGCCCTCTTTGCTCTGGCTGAAAAACATTGTCATGTAAGATGTTCAGGGAATTAAGGAGATGGGCAGTGTTGTATGGTTTTAGGGTGGCATGGGGGTGGCTCATAGCTGGGCATATGGTGACATTTCTACCACGCTGACTAGGTACCTCAATGATGGCGCGTTGACCAATGATGTTCCTTCCTCATCTTCGCTAAATTGAATCCAGCCTTATCTATGAACATGAGTTCCTGGGGGATGGGACTTGCATCCAACTCCATGATTATCTGAAATGACACTAAATACTGTAATTGCTTTATAATAAAGTTCACTGGCAACATCAATGAGTCTCTAATGTTCCAAGAGTGTAATACTCGTACATTTACTCACTTGCACATATTCATATTGTTTATCCTTCACTCTTTGGAAATTCCTTTCAAAAGGGGCTCTGTAGATTTGCTTCATCCAGAGATGGTGTTTCTTAAGGATGCGGACTGTGGCTGATAAGCTCACTCTGATGTTATTAAAGATGGCAGGGTTTTCAATAATTTGTTGTATGATTTCCCGCAGTCTTATGGCATTATTTTCAACTACTGTTTGCACAATGGCAGCCTCCTATTAGTCTGTAAATAGACGCTTTCTACCAACGTGGTGGTCGTCTTTCAGTTCTATAAAAACAAAATAGGATACAGTACAGTACACACTACAGTAATGCAGTATACAAGATAAGCATGTTATCAAAGTAGTATTGCTCCCAATTTCATACATACAGTAATACATGAAACATTTACTTTGTTTCCCCTTCCAGTGTGTATTGGAATTGACAGTCTTCACTGTGCTTTATGTTGTACTACTGTCAAGTAGTAAAAGTAGTAGAGCCAATGTCTGCAGTACATACTGTACCTATTCACATTTTGGAACGATCCAGATGATGGATGCTACGGTGAAGCGGCTCAGATTGGCCTGCACTCTCTGCCCAGCCTCTCTCAAGGTCAAACCATGGTTGACCACATGGTCCACCACAATCACCCAATTTCATCAGAGATTAGTCTTCTTGTTCTTGGTCTTGGTCTTCCTCCATCTCCACCTCTCTTTGCCTAGTTTGCTTCCATTGTTCTCCAAACACAGGAGTACTCACCTGTGACCTTTTTATCCATACCAAAGATCTGATTGCAAAGTGAACATTTACGCAATTAGTGTTTGCATAGTGAAAGTGATTAATTTGTAATTGAACTTAGCTTGTTGAACAGTGTTGCTTTTCATTTGCACACTAGAGATTTTAGTTGTGAAGGTTGTGCCAACGGTAGAGAATTGTGTGGTGTTTTGTCAAATGTTTGTTATAGAATTGCAATCTGAGTGTAAAGCAAAATATGTGCCAGTAGTACTGCAGATTTTATGTATGTTTCTACGAAATTAGTTACAGGTTTGGGTCATTGTGCCTCATGGGCCACTTTTAGTGTGGATACAATTGGGAAAAACTGTAAAAGAAAGAAGACGAAATTCCCTTACGTTGATTACTTTTTGCAAATCCAATCAGTTTTCATGTTGATTCAATGACATCGCACTGATTACTTTAGTTGAAATTACGTGGAAACAATGTTGATTTGACCAGTTTTTGCCCAGTGGGTTGTGATATTTCGAGGACAATTGTGAGGGTGTCTGGACTGATCTCTGTGCCGAATACGTCACTGAATGTCACAGGACAAGAGCGCTCTTTATGAGGATTAATTGAATGGCAGCAAGGGATCGACCATAAACAAACAGAGAGGAATTGATTTTGTCTATGAGGAATGTCAGGCTATGTCTGTTCGCTTGAAAATGCACTGTGACAAGCCAGGGGACTGATGTGGTTTTAATCACATTTATATACCTCAAAAGTTATGTTTATAACTTAAATCACAATCGGTTGGTGTCAATACGTAAGAACTTTTCTGTGTCCACAGTGCAGTATATGGGAATGTAAGATATGTCTTTTAATCTGTACTGTAGCATCATCACCTAACCAATCAGCTCAGTGTATATCAGGTCATTGCTATTTAGATCATCCTTTAGCTGTGTTCAATCAGATTAAAGGCCCAGTGCAGTCAAACATGTGATTTCCTGTGTTTTATACATATTTCCACACTATGAGGTTTGAATAATACTGTGAAATTGAGGAAAATTACCATAATGCCCTTTTAGTGTAAGAGCTGTTTGAAAAGACCACCTGAAATTTCTGCCTGTTTTAATGGGATGGATAATATTTGGCGTCCTATGGTGATATCACGAGACTGCGAAAGTGATAAATTAGTTAATAGACCAATAAGAAAGCGAGTTCCAAACCTAGTTATCAGTTTTCCCCTCCCCACTCAGACCACTCCCAGACAGTACTAGCAAAATTCTTGCTTGAGAAATCTCTGCTAACAAGCCATTTTTTTTGTTGAAAATGTTTATTTAAAACAATCACAGTAAGGCACTTAATTGGTACCCAGAAATTATTTGATATTGAGATAAAAACAAAACAGCTGCATTGGAACATTAAAATATTTAAGGCTGCCATTTTACGTCCCTCTCCTCCCATGATGTTGTATGTTAGCTGTTTGGTTTCATTGTACTGAGGGAGACAGTGAGAGAGTGGTGGACAGAGAGAAAACAAGAGAGAAAGCAAAAGAAAGAGAGAGATAGAGAGAGAGAAGGAGAGCAATCACAGGCAGTAACAGAATACATTTACATATCAAGGGAGATGGGAATGGTTGAGAACACCCTCCTTCCATCTTCAATTTAGCACAGATGGGGAGGTTGCTGAAACCGGCAGTGCGGTTTATTCTCTCTCCCTCTTTCTCCCTCCCTCTCTCTCTCTTTGTGCCATCATCTCTCTGTCCCCGACACTCCCCCCTCCCTGCCTCTCTCTCTGTCTCTCTGCAGTATCTCTCTTCCAGTACAGAGGATCAGCTTGGGTTCACAGTGCTCTGTGGGCATGTCCATTAAAAAGTAGTGGTGCCATTAGCGATGCGGTTCATTTACTATGGCAGGGCTGTAAATCAGCCGTCACAGATGCCAGAGTCTATACAGAGTTTCAGTTCCGGCCATTAGACCAAGTCCTAGAGCCCATCCCTCCCCTGCTTTACTGTATGCCTCTCTCTACTGCTCTCTGTCCCCCCCCGTCACCCCCCTCTCGCTCTCTGTCTAGGGCACTGAGATTTACCTAGCGTTATGATCCGTTTCCTCCCTTCTTTGCTCTGCTGAAGCCTGATTACTATGCCAGTACACCGGGTGGCGCTGTAATTCTTGTATTGTGTTACCCCTGAATCCCTCCAGTGAACAGATCTAATGATGTCTACGTGTGGTAATGACTCGCTCTCATCATACTTCAATAGACCTTTATTGAGACAAACATAAATATGTCACCCCCTGTGATGCAATCACTGTAGCATCAGTAAATTAGTCATTTGACCTTGAGAATCTCAAAACAAGACTGAGGACAGAGCCGGTGAACTGGCTACATCCGAATGGCACTTTCCTAGCCTTGATAAGCCTTCTTTAAGAATTACTAGTTGAATTTGCCAGTGAAGGCATTGGACGAAGAGAGGAAGAGTGAAGGAGAATACACAAAGAAGAATAGTGTATGTATTCGCCTGGCAATTTTCCTGTTCGCTGCAGACATAATTATTTGATTTCTGAGTAACAATAAAGGATTAATGTATACAGAGGGAGTCGGTGTTCTGGAGCCGCTGAAGGTTACCGCTGGAGTGTCTGCTTGATTTACAGCGTGGTTTGGCAAAGAGCTGTTCCTTGGCACTGCCAGCCCACCTCTCCATATGCACAACCGTCTCCCTCTCTCTTTCTAAGCCCAGGGACTGGCCGCTCTGCTCTGTTCCTCACCACTCACTTCATTATAATTTTGCTCAGCGGTCGATGCGGCAGTAAAGCAGTTGTGAATATATGGAGTACAGCTATGACCGGAAGTTACTTTTCGTAGCAGGTAGGGTAGCCTTTTAACTAACCCTAATCTCTTTCCTAACCTTAACCTAATTTCCCTGACCTGCCACATTAATTCCCCTAACCTGCTGCTTAAGTTCTCCTAATCTGCTACAAAAAGTAACTTCCAGTCGTAGCTGTATACCACGTAGTCAAAACCAAGTGGGGCGAGGCACGTTGGAAAGGTGAAGCACGTTGAAGAAGACGAGCTGCAGACTGATGGCTCTGTGATCAGGTGCTCTGACCTCACTGGTTAGAACCCTCTGCCAAAGCAGATGCCATTGCCATGAATCACACTCATTTGGGATGGTTGGCCCCACTCTCTGTGGTTACGTGATTAAATCAGAGCCCCGCAACAGCTTGTTTGAAACTTAGGCCCATTGGAGAGGCAGGCAGGTATCTGGCTCACAAGTTTGTACACACAGGTATGAACAGATGCCTTGACTTCACATGTGTTTGTTTTGGCATAGGGGTCCTCCAATATCAAAAGCTGTTAGATGGAATGGCTGCCCTGATGGTGATGCCTGCCATCTATCACCTTATCCCTTAGCTGGTCAGTGATGCTCTTTGGCGAAATCAACACAGATGGTACACTCAAACAATGAAGCATTGCAAGGGGCATGGCATAAGAACGTGTTCATACCACCCCACCTGTTACATAGGACCAGTCAGTATCAGTCTCATTAAAATACTTTTTTACGCTGATCCTAACTTTTTTTTACATAATGTCTCCACCGTCATTACCTATGAACGAAAGCAGCTTATGGAGATCGGAACAGCGATCACGATTTGGATAACAATTTCAACTTCAATGAGTCGGCAACTCTAGACCTTCTGCTTACTCCGGACCAGGCCCTAATCCTTGGGACTCGAAAGAGGAAGCGACGGCGCAGAAAGGGCGATACAGAGGGTAGTGTGTACAGCCCAGTACATCACTAGGGCCAAGCTTCCTGCCATCCAGGACCTATACACTAGGGTGTCAGAGGAAAGCCCAAAAAACTGTCAAAGACTCCAGTCACCCAAGTCATAGACTGTACACGGCATGCGGAACCAGAGCGCCAAGTCTAGGTCCAAAAGGCTCCTTAACAGCTGCTGCCCCCAAGCCATAAGACTGCTGAAAAATTAATCATATGGCCATATGGACTATTTGCATTGACACCTCCAACCTTTGTTTTACACTGCTGCTGCTCGCTGTTTATTATTTATGCATAGTCGCTGTCTGTGTGGGTGGACCATTTCAGTTTGTCTGTGATGTGTACGCCATGGAACTTAAAACTTACCACCCTCTCCACTACTGTCCGTTCAATGTAGATAGGGGGCTGCTCCCTCTGCTGTTTCCTGAAGTTCCTGACACCACACTCTGAGGGCCCTCACCTCCTCCCTGTAGGCTGTCTCGTCGTTGTTGGTAATCAAGCCTACCACTGTAGTATCGTCTGCAACTTGGTGATTGAGTTGGAGGCGTGCATGGCCATGCAGTCGTGGTTGAACAGAGAGTACAGGAGAGGGCTGAGAACGCACCCTTGTGGGGACCCAGTGTTGAGCAAAAAGTATTTGGGTGCCAGGTTCAAAAAGCATACGCTGAAATATTCTTTACGTTTCTATGACTTTTTTTAGCAGTAGCAGTTGTCAGAGAAAACGGATGCATTTGGTGACAGCCTTCGTCAGCATTTCATCCAAACGCTAATGAAGGCTGTCACCACAAATCACGTCCGTTTGCTACATTTAAAAAAATGCCATTTATTGCTGGATCCGTCTTAAAGGCTCTGCATGGTCAATCCAAGGTCTGAAGTAGTAGTACAACATTTACTGCAATGCAGCCTTCGCAGACTTCCGGGCTTTCATACTTGCACTTACAGTAGCATAGCAGAACAGAGCTATTTCGAAGTAAGTTGTCAAGGAAGTGAGTTTGTGTTTATACAGGACGTACCGCACTCACCTACGGTTAACCAATCATGTGAATGTGGAGCTATACGGAGCCCACCGCGTTGTTATGAAATTTGAGAGGCACATGGCAATGCAGTACGGAGATTGATTGGGCCTCTGCATGCCCCCGGAGGCTCCGAAATTGTGCCATACCCTCCATTTGAAGCCTCCGGCCACAGTTTTGTATCAAGCATAAATTGGGTTTATGACAGAGCTCTCCAACCCTGTTTCTGGAGAGATAACGTCCTCTAGGTTTTTGCTCAAACACCAATCTAGCTCACCTGATTATAATAATTAGCTGGTTGATAAGATTAATCAGGTTAGTTACAGGGGTAGGAGCGAAAACCTAGCTTTCCAGGAACAGGGTTGATATTGTATTGTTATGAATCACACTGCAATACTCATGAAATTGAATGACTGTTTTTTATAAAGGGGTTGTGAATGTCTTACTGTATGCTCAAGGGCAGACAATTCCAGGAAGATGCTATTATATTATAATATATGCCATTAAGTATAAACTTTTATCCAAAGCGACTTACAGTCATGCGTGCATACATTTGACGTATGAGTGGACCCGGGAGTCATACCCACTACCCCGGCATTACAAGTATCATGGTCTACCAACTGCACTAAAAAAGGACCACAAAAGGACCACAAAGGACTCAATGTTAGCAGACAACAGGATGCCTATTGATGTATAAAACATTTGTATAACAATAGAGCAGGAAATGCAGTGTTAAGGTCACAGGAAGTGTAGTCATGACGTATAGTCATGACTATTAAACAGGGCAAGGGGTCCCGGGGAGCACAAGCATATAGTTCAAAGGGTTTCCTGTTTGTTGCTCCTGTTGGATGTGTGTCTGCTTCATTATCAAACCCACTAATTATCCAAGAGAGACACCTCTTTGTCTCCCTGTGAACTGGAGCAGTAAGGACTGTTAGGGATGTGTGCACCCCTCCCTAATTAACAACAGACTGACTGACGGTTAACGCGCTCCTTTGTTGTTTGCAGACTCTCAGCTAATGCGTCTGTCTCGGCACTCAGCATTCATAGCTCATTATTATGCTCCGTTTGAAGAAAAAAACATTATCAGGGGTTCACAGCTAAGCTGTAAAACCTATTGTTATTCTTAGATTTAAAAAAAAAACTTTCTTTTTAATTTGGCACATAGAAACTAGAGGCCATGAGGAACTTGGTTGAAAAGAATGGCACCGAAAAGTGGCACTGTTATAAGCAGTCTCACTTAAACCCTCATATCTGCCGCCCAGTTTGGTGTAGGACCAAAAACATGATGAGCCATGTTAAGTTTGACATTGATATCTTAAAAAATGAGGAAACTACTAACAATTATACGTTTTGACTATAACGCTAATGCTTAAAATAATCATAAAAAAATTCTCATAGACAAAAATTCACTCCAAATTTGGTCTTTGGACTCATCACAATAGTCCCTAAAGAGTTTAAGAAAATAACATTGATGCATTCAAAGATGGCCACACTATTCCATATGCTAATATAATAAAATATGCTAAAAATACTTTGCTGCAGGAGCGGGACATGTGTTTTTGGAAGATGCTGGGTTATTGCAGTAGTTACCACCAACTTCAATGACAGTTAAGTTAAAATTTAAAGACAAATCTAACATTCCCACATTTCAATAACATTGGTGCAGAGGAACAGTCTAGCTATAGTGTTTGAGTCATCTCAGATGTTTTCTTGTAAAACGGCTCAGCTAACTAGCAAAATGCTAATTCACAACGCTAGCTAGCTAATGTGTTCGCTAGAGTGCTTTTAGACTCTGGAGTCAGTTGGCTAGATGATTCCACCATGGGCAACAACAACGGCCTACTAGAACTGAACCGATGGACATGGAGCAATGAAATTTGGTATGTTAACATTATGTATATGTCCTTAGAAGCTGTGTGAATAGAACGTCACTGAAACATTAACTGTTGCCCAATTATGTGGTCTGAACATAGTGAAAATAGGCACAACATGTTTTATCTGTAAAATGAAAAACTGTAAGTCCTGCCGGCTGTGCAGTCAGTGTATTACAGATGTGAGGGTGTATTGAAGTATTTTGGAATGCTAATGTGGAGTGTACCAACTGAGATTGAAATCAACATGGTAATGCTTTCATTTATTTACATTTTTGCTATTCCTGACTTTCTGGAACCCTGAAGTTTTGAACTAAAGATATAGAGATTTCTGAGCATGTGCAGGATCTTCTGCATGCCTCCCCCTCCGAGTCCTTTCAGCTGCTGCTCAGTTCTCACTCAATCTGTGACTCTGCTGCCTTTTGTTCAAACAAATTTAGGTCTTTGTCTGTTGTTAGAGTAATCAAAGCAAACTTAAGCACGACACAATAGCCAGTCTAGCGATTTCATGTATTTTTTTTAGGAGGGGAGTTAGCCTACATGCAGATATGTAGGCAAACCGCAAAAACTACGTATTCGTAGCCTAGGCCTTCACTGATTGCACATAAAGGAAGATAGTTCCTACATGATAGTGGTTGCTTTGTTATTCAACTGATCTTGAGTCCTCTCTGTCATCCTATGAACCCTGTTCACTGCTGCTCGCAGCTATATTTTGGGAGATGTTACTCTTTTCATGTCCAGGCTTTACTGATCTGTCCCATTGCAAGACATTGGGGGCTCGACTTCCCATCTTCGAATTTCCTTTAGGACAGATTCTGTTTGTGCTCCAATAATACTTTTGCATCTTATGTGATTGAAATTCTGCCTTTAATGCGGGTGATGTTGTCTGACCCAATGGTGGTGTAGAATTTGTTGTGCTTTCCGAGTTCATCATTAGCTGCCGCTCTGCCTGATATAAATCGCTGGACTCTGAGGCTCTCATTTGAAGCTGAGAGGCAGAAGAGGGATAATCCCGGGCTAGCCACAGCTGCTCAGATTAAAGTGATGCTCCAGAACCTTTGTTCCAGTAGTTTTGAAAATCAGGGCCCGGAATAATGCAGGAGTATACAGGGCTGAGGCCCCTGGGCCCAGGCCCGTAGGGGACCCGAGAGGCAAAAAATAAATAAAATAAATATATACCGTATACACTGAGTGTACAAAACATTAGGAACACCAGCTCTTTCCATGACAGACTGACCAGGTGAATCCTGGTGAAAGCTTTGATACTTTATTGTTGTCAT